>NC_141624.1:43042998-43342998 GCF_047967505.1 Dipteris shenzhenensis | reverse complement strand
GCTAGGTATATATGGCCTTATATGGCATTGAGAGGTGCTTGTATTTAGTCCCACAAAGTGCAATTGCAAGCAATTTGTGGTAGGTTCAACAAGGACATAGGTATGTTAGTTGATATATTAGTGGTTGTGTGGATTTGGTTGGCAAGATCTAGGCACAAGACAATTCAATCTACAACAATTTGAGCATCCTTATGAGCCAAATCTTAGGGACACCAATAAAAGAGCTACAAATGGTACAAGTGGGAAGAGTAGATGAAGCTTCTATAAATAGCTAATTAAGCCTACGATAGTATGTGCCAATGATTTAGGAGAAGCCTATGTAAGGAAGAGGAGTAGGTGAAGCTCCTATGAGTAACTTATTGAAGCCTATGAAAGCATGTGGTGATGATGTAGGAGAAGGTGGCATACAAAGCTAGTTATATGGCTTTTCTTTTTGGATATAATACAGTTGTACTTTCTCTAGATTTATATCTCCTATTTACTTGTATGAACACACTAAAGTGATATAAAGTATTGTAGTATCCTATCATCGTGGAGTACAAGGTTGCACATGAACTAGGGTCATACTATACCAAATAAGAGTGTGGTGCACTAGGGGTTAAGGGCATAATACCTAACACACTAAACAAACACCAAAGAATTTTCTTGTAGGAAAGCATATGATGCAAAGGTGCCTTGCCTTGTCTTAGTAAAGTAAACCACAAACCTAAAATTTTGTTGTCCAATCAAATTCATGTGCATTATTTAAATTCATTAAAGGCCTTATTATCCTATAAAAGTTTGGAATGGCTATTTTGTAGTACCTTATCTTTCCAGTGAAAAAAATCAACTCACTATGGGATTGGAGGATAGTAAAGGTCCCACTAGCTATTAATGTGACACATAAATGCTAGTTCTTTTGAATGCCCCTTGTTCTTTTCATCTTTAATGCCTTTCCAAATTTTAAATATAGATAGAGAACAAGCCTTTTATGCTAGACAACCTCCTTTAGCTTATGCCTATGGTTGCATAGATGTACTTGTTGCAAATTTGATATTTATACAAATCAAATCAAACCTCTAAGAGAAATGAATTCCAATTGTTTTCCATTTTTGAACCAACCAATTCTATGTTTTGCACCAAATGTTATGACCCCTTAAGTTGGGACTAATCAGATTTATGAAGATGTAGGAGCCAAGGACCACCAAACTCATGTCCCAAAAGGTTAGGCACTAGGGGCCTATAAGTAAGGAAGGTTACATGTTTGATTCCCTTACCGACAATTGGCAGGTATACTTTTAATCACACACTCTAACTGAATCCTATTTTTGATAGATCAATTTCTAATCGAGCTACTAGTCCAATAGTTAGCTGAATATGAATGTTCATATTTCCCAAAAGCTAACCAGCATACTGATTTATAGTCTATGACACGAATTGATCCCATACTAATGGTCTTCCCACACTACTTCAACTTTGACCACAAGTCATGCTACATCGCAATTTCCAATCGAGCTACTAGTCCAATAGTTAGCTGAATATGAATGTTCATATTTCCCAGAAGCTAACTAGCATACTAACTTATAGTCTATGACACGAATTGATCCCATACTAATGGTCTTCCCACACTACTTCAACTTTGACCACAAGTCATGCTACATCGCAATTTTGGTACACTCACAGACTAACTAACTAATGACCTTCATTGCATAGACTAAATGAAATTCATAGAACCCTTGAACCCATTGTGAAATGTCCGAATGGATTGGCTTGGTTAAGTGGTCCAACACAACCATTAATGCTAACTCCACTACATTGTGCTAATGAAATCTCTAACACACACTATACACAACACAACACATAACAAAAGCATAATTGCCTCTTTGAAACGTCAATGCACCAAAATGAAAATAGATTATGATTCAACTATGTTTAACCAGATGATTCCTAATGACAAAATATGAGTTTAACTAAACACTACGCATTAATGATTCTATAAAGAGAAACACCTGACAACATAAATTACCAAAATGAGATTGGAACAGGTAAGAAAACCATGTCAAATCAATGAAATCTACTCAATTTCTAAGTACTATCTACTCACTAACACCAATGATAGAATGGTTCCTGATCCATACCACCGATGCAACAAATTCTGACTAACTAGATTGCCTTCAACGACAATCAACACATGAATGGACTACCTTTTGGGTCTGCAGATCTTCTTATAGACTTTTGCCAAACTTTGCTCAAGCTCATTACTCAATAATCTAGAAAATACAATGATTACAACAGCAATACCAATGTAATGGGACCAAGCCACAACACCACACAAAGCTCGTGTTTGGTACATGGCCCTCAGCTCACTATCTTTTGATAGACTGTGGATCAATATGGATAGCAACAGTTGATAGTTGCCTTCTATAAATATGAGAATGGAATACTATAGTGCACTCAACGTTCAATTAGGCATCCTTTTTCAAAAGAGTAAATGTGTGTGAGAGAGAGGGGACGGTCAGGTAGGTCCTCCTTTTATCAATAGACTTGGATTGTCTAGCTCTGTTGTGACTATCTTCTACCTATATCTTCCACTTATATGTTGTAACCGACTTCCACCCATGTCTTGGCCCCTTCCAACCCTGATGAGACCCAAAAGGTATGGAAATTTGAGGAAGGATGACCCTTTCCACTAGCCAAGACCATCAATATAGTCAGCATATTAAAAATATCAATGATACTACGCCATTTGCATGCATTTGAAATATAGCCACAAGGAAACCATGGGTAAAGTGACCAATCCTAGTAATAACTACATCATATATGATGTAAGAAAAATCCATGGCACCTTAGATTTGAATCCAAATCAATTTGACTCTCCTCAGCATCACTAGCATACAAACCATGAAAATGGAAACATAGCCATAACATTTCATAGGTAACTCAAATCAAAGTTATCCAAAAACTAAAATGACCAACACGGCATCCACTAAAACTTATAGCATCCAAAAACCAAAATTATCAGCATGGAATCCACTACAACTTTGTAGCATCCAAACTAGCAATTGACAATTGAAACTCCAAATAGAGACCATAAAGCCCCCAAACATCAATGGCAATACTATGCCATCCAATGATTTACTTTAAGAACTTTCTCATTTAAGAAAGTTGAGATCCCTTCACATATAAACACAAGATAATCCAACACATCCTAATCAATGTCACAGCACCTTAATAGGAAAAAACAATTAACAATCCATTACTAGAGCATAGAAGGCATCATGACTGTGAAACAATGTGCATGGGCTCTCTCATGTGAGTGAAAGTACAATAGGTAAAATTGCATGGCTCCATCTCGTGAGTGTTGGTGCAACAATGTGCATGGCTTCTCACAATTGAGTTCTAAACAAAGTAATGCCTTTAGGCAGATTCAGACCCTCAAAAGGATAAATCCCACGAAAGCAATCTAAACCATTAAAACTTGCAAAGGACAACTCTTGACTGGTTCAACACTCCATTCCCTAACTCAACACTCTTGACTGGTTTAACACTCCATTCCATAACTTATGATAGAAATAGGCTCCTCTAAAGGATTTCTTACCACCACATGCACAAAAGCCCAACCCTCTTACATCACTAAATGGCAATTGTACTGCTAGCTTCTAAGCAACCCATAATAAATCCACAAAGATAGGTGTCTCAGTGCCCACCAGTACAAGTGAGTGATGCCCATATGTGCTCGCACTAATCATCATAGCAAATGGATAAACATGATCCAAACACATAGTGATAATGCAAGTGCTAACTGAGTGGGGAACCCTTCCTGGTAAATGCACAACCATGGTACCCCCTTATAAGTGGAAATGGGACCCTCATGGGCGATGTAACCCAAGCAAGCAACCTGACCCTCCCATCAAATACTTAACCCTCATTTTCAGCTAAGGATTCTACTCAACTGCAAACCTTACCAAAACCCTCATCTCATTTGAATTCCTTTACTTCATCCTCCTCCTCTACTCCTAGTGGCTAGCTAAATGAAAACTACATCCTTGAACACCAATGTATGTTAGCAAGGTTTGCCCATTGTGAGGTGCATTCGATAGTGTCTCGTAAACACTATTTAGGTATAGTGGCAATCCTATAAAGTCTCTCATAGCATGCACGAATTGCATGATTATGATCATCTTCTTCTTGGGCCTTCTCTTGTGTAAGTGGTATCTTGCCTACTTTTGGTGTAAGTGATCTCTTTCTTGCTTAAGGCTATATCGTCAGATGATGGGTTGTCTCTTTCTAATGCTTTGTCAAGATGTGTAAAGGAATGCCATGGTAGCCATGTGTATGTATGGTCATTGAATGTGTTATGCATGAAGTGCATTGTGTAGCCAAGGTATAATGCATTTACAAATTTAAGCACAGGGAAAAATGTAGTCTACATATAATGTTTCACACTTGCACTACTAACACATGTATGTTTGAAATTTAAATGCATGCACATGTTTGAAATGCACAATCATGATGCAACTCTTTTGGCCTTGTTGTCGCATGGTGACTTATCTCCTTTTGATGCTTTATCAAGCTATGTATAGGGAGGTCATGTGTATCTATGGTCATTGAATGAGTTATACATGAAGTGCAATATGTAGCAAAGGTGTTATGCACTCATAAATTCAAGCACATGGAAAAACTTACTCTGCATATATCATTTCACATTTGATAGACTGAAGCATGTACATTGGAAATTTAGGGCAGGAAAAAAAGTGACTATATTAATATAAAAAAAACTTTGTACATCATAAGAGTTGTCCTTCTTGTAGTCAACTAAGACATCAAGTTAAGCTCAAACAAAAAACCATTGAACTACGAGTAACTAAGTGATAACATGTAGGGGAGAGAGAAGAAGAAGAAGAAGAAGAATGTATTACCGTCCTCTGGGGGCCGAGAAACCGACCCATGGGACCCATGAAAATCACAATACAAGTGTCTCCCTTCTTTTATGGAAGGGGTAGGAAAACAACTATTCTGAAATACATTGAGTAATACAACATTCCCGATATTGAAGAATCTTGGCAATAAAATTGCCCAGAGTGGCTATATGGGTATGTGAAAGCAAGCTTGCGAGGGTGTCGTGTTCCTTTGTAATGTTGTTAAAGTCCCTCCTTATGCATGCATATCGTGGGCATGTAAGGAGGACATGTGCCTCTGTCTCTACTTGTTCTTGGTCACATAACTTGCAAAATCTTTGTTCCCTTGAGACATCTCCCCAAGCACCTTTCTCTACCTCCAAAGTGTGTGATCGGGTGCGGATGAGTGCAATACTTCTTCTTGCATTTGCAGGTATGGGTATAGTTATGTACTTTTGTGCATTATCTTCCTCCTTGGAGTAGGTGTCCCAATAGATGGGATTGATATGTGTACAATAGTACTCATACTTAGCCCTTTTCTCAGCTGATTGCCATTTTTGTTGCAATATTCCCAACAAAGCTTTATGAAATGCCTTCTCATCCATTTCCCCGGATGACATCTCAAGGTAGGATGTTACTCTCCATCTTTGGAACCATCTTTGAATGTCTTGCCACCAACCAGATGATAACATCTTGCTTTTGTTTGTCTTTTGAGGCCTTTTACTTGCTTCCCATGCTTTCATTGGTAATCTCTGCCACCCCATGTTCTTGACCTTCTTCACATATTTGAAAACCCTTCGTAGTGCTCTCAGTTCAATGGGCCTTGTACCAGTCTCAATAAGCATGATTGAGTACGGTGTAGTAATTTTGACTCCTAGATGCCGTCTTAGAAATGATTTCTGTATTTTTTCAATATCATTCCATTTTGATGCTGAGATGCTTCCTCCCCATACTTCTACTGCATATAGCACTGTTTGCACCACATATGCATCAAATAGAATCCGTTTGATGCTCCATCTCTTAGTGTCACTATTTCTGCAGTCATTTTCAAAATGATAATACTTTCCCCACCCAGCATCTATCCTTCTATGGACACAATCATTCCATCTATGATTTGCTGGCACATCTATTCCCAAGTATTTGAATGTGTTTACCCTCTCAATTTCCTGCTCATTGAACATAATACTTGGGGTGTTTGCAGGCTGCTTTGTTTTTACTATCATCATTTTAGTTTTGGTGGCATTTACCATGAGTCCACTCTCTGCACAGAGCTTGTGTAGAATGGGCATCATCCTCTGCATACTTTCTGCTGTGTATGAGAAAAAGACAACATCATCTGCATATAACAACAGTAGTACGGTGTATGCACATATTTCAGGGCCCTCTAGCTGCTGCTCTTGCATCATTTCTTTGACCAACTCCTCCAATCTGTCAATACATAGTCCAAATAATGTTGGTGACAAAGGGCAACCCTGTTTAACCCCCATATTACTGTGGAATGTATTTGACAATCCGTTTCTGCCTTTGAGTTGGCAAGTTACCCTCTCATACAATCTGAAAACTGCTGTTTTTAAGTGGTTTGGCACTCTTAATTGGTCCATTCTTTCCCCCAACTTGTTTCTAGGCACTGTGTCAAATGCCTTCTTGAAATCTATGAAGCAACAATAGAGAGGCTTTCCTTGCAACCGGCTCTCTTCCATTAGAACCCGTAGTGTGACCAAGTGATCCACAGTGCTATGGTTTCTTCGAAAACCAGCTTGTCCGATGGCCCTCTTACCATTTAGTTCTGCCCATATACTAAGTTCTGTCTCAATGATTGTGCCAAAGAGCTTGGCCATGGTGGATCCCACCATGATGGTTCTATAATTGGAAAGCTGGTTACGATCTCCACCTTTATATATTGGTTTTATCCAATTTTCTTGCCACTTTGGGGGGAAGCCATTGGCAATTGCATCATTAAGCAAAGAGACTAGGCATATTCGTGTGTAGTCCCCTGTCCATTTTAGTAGCTCAGCCTTTATATGCAATGTATCATCTGCTTTTCCATTGGCCATTTTCTTCAAGCCCTCATTCACATCGTCCAAAGAGAAAATATGTGGGCTATTGTAGTGAGCTATGTCTGTGAATATAGGTAAGGCATGTGGATGGGTGTAAAGTTGCTTGGCATATTGGAGCATTTCCTCATGTGTGAAGTCTCCCATGATTTCTTTTGATCTCCCTTTAGTTTGTCTCCATGTTCCTCTCGGGTTCTTAGCAAAATCAATGGCATCTTGCCACTCTTTGTCTAACTGATATTTCCTCTTTTTTCTCCGAGTAAGTGCATGGAAGTGCTTTTCAGCCTCTTTACGTTGCAAGTCATTTGGCATCTGTTTAATTTTCAGCCTGACTTTTATGCATTCACCATCAAACCATTTGTTTTGTGGTAAACCCTTTGTGCTTACTCTCTTGATCTTTTTCTGTCCCATGACTGTATGTGCAGCTGAGAGTAAAGCCTGTTTCATTTCACTCCAGTTCAGCCTGCAAACATTCTTAATAAGAGCATCAGTGGTGTCAGCATACTCCTCCCTCTTGTCTATGTCCATCCGAAAAGACCAATTCTTTGCTGCCTGGGCTGTAGTTTCTGCCGAATGAGGTATGTGCATTTTGAGATAAAGGGGGGTATGATCTGATTCTGGATATTTTGGGCCAATTATATAATCATGTACCAAATGTACTGCATCTAGTGAAATTAAGGCGTAGTCTATCACACTTGACCCTCCACTAGCTGGGAAACATGTTGGAACTTTTGTATGTGGAAAGAGGCCTGATCCATTCAGCACTATCATATTAAGCCCATTCACTAGGCTTGTCAATGCCTCTCCATGTGCATTTACTTCCTTGTCCTCCGAGTATCTCTGCCACTTGTAGGGGAGAGAGAGAGAGAGAGAGAGAGAGAGAGAGAGTGGAGGAAAGGAGATGGGGAACAAGAGAAAATAAAGGGGGGGGGAGACAGGGGAGTGCAGGAGAGGGGAGAGGAAACAAGGAATAGGAGAGAGGGAGGGAGGGAGGTGTGTGTGTTCTTCTCGAGTTGCAAACATGCTATATTTATTTATTTTTTAAAGAAAAAAAGGCAAAAATAGGACATGTGTGTGTGGGCATGCGAAATGGCCAGATGGCATCACTGTTTGGTTGATACCCATGCTCATGCACACATTGCCTATTCTTGGTGGCAACAACAAGGTGTTAACACCCTATAAAGGGTCAATACAAATATTCCGATCATGAGATGTAACACTTGGGGTCTAAATTGCAATATCTGAGGAGGGGTACTGAGCAGCAAATCCATGAGTAGTATTTTCTTGGATAGAGGTATGAACAACTTTAGCTTGAGAGGGTGATTTCTTATGAAGCTAGTGAGGTTGCTTATCATGTTATTATTCCAAAGTACATCTGCTTATATGGTCAGCAAGATCTTGACTCAACTTGGTGTGCTCAAGATTGTATGCACTTATTTGGAAGTCCAATCTCCTTTTCCTGACCCACCATGCAACAAACAGAACATCAATAAGCATCTCAACATCATTAAATTGGAATTTGTTCCTAGATATCCATATGAACCATAAATCATGGGCTCTTATATGAAACCAAAGCTCTGCTTGATCTTTAATGTATCCCCTAACAAAATGGCATTCTATTTAGCTGGCTCCCAAATTTCTATCTGGATGTACTTCCATACCTTTCAAGCATGAGGATAAGCAACAAACAAATGAAAAATATCTTCAAGAACACCAAGGCATCTTCTGCATTTACCATCTCCTCTCCCTATTCTGAGACCTCTTGAATTAGTCCACACAACTTTATGTAAAATAAGCCAAGCTAGGCATGACAGCTTTTTAGGGACCTGCTTAGTCCATATCTTCCCAAACATTTTATACCACTTTTCTCTTTTGTCCTGCAGTGTCCATCTAGTATTCAGAGATTTGAAAAGATCTTCCATATCAAAGGATGGGGTGGGGATCGGAAGCAGTGCGGAGCTTCCTACCCAGCTAAACTCTCTATGATATATTTAAACAGGTCTTCCATCTTAATTGCTCCTTGTTCCAAAGTTGACCCCAAGTTTGCAGTCCTTTTTTAGAGAGGATGCTGGCTAGAGAGAAATGTTCATCTTTGGGTTGAGCATTTCTAAATATAGTTGAGACCCATATAGAGTCAATAGCCATAAAAGCTCCTTTGCTGAAAATTTGCGAAAAGCCTTTTATCTCCTCAAAGGCTCTCTAAATAGACTGCCAAAGGGAGTTCCCTTAGCCTTACAAGGCTCAAGATTGTATATAGCAAAGAGAATAGGATAATTCTTCCATTTAAGGGCTCTAATTGGCCTGACAAGATTTATATTTCTCAATAGAAGTTGTGCCCAGTCACATTTTGATTTCAAAATAGCTTTAATCACCTAAGTTACAAAGAGTTTTCTAGCTACTGAAGCTATATCAATTACTCCTAAGCCCCCTTCTTCCTTAGGCTTGATGCAATAGGTCCATCTTACTTTGCATATTCTAGAGTTCCCTCCCCAGAGAAAGGATCTGGAAATCCTAATGAATTTATCCAGTCCAGCTTTGGATGGGGCCCAACAAGATAAGTATAGAATGGATATAGGATAGATACAATGATTGAGAACTAGCCTTTTGCCTACAAGATTAGCTTGATAACCTCTCTATTTGTCTATCTTCTTTTGAAATCTCTCCATAAACTAGTCCCATCTTTGTTTCATGGTTATATCAAATCGCATGGGAATCCCAAGAAATATGAAAATAGTTCCCTTGTTGATCATATGGCATCCTAGCTTTTTCAATAAATCCCGACTCTTCCTTTAAGAGTAGCATAACCACTTTTTGTATGATTAATCCTTGACCCAAATGCTTTACAAAAAATATCCAAACACTACATAGTGCACCTTACATCATGATCTATGTTTCTCTGAGTAAGAGTTATGTCATCAACAAACTGGTGACAAACTAACTGCTTGCCAGACATCGATTCTATACCCCTGAGGTTACCCTCCTAGACTTGCTTTTAAGAAACCACCTAAGACAATCAATAGAAATTGCAAATAACAGTGGAGCAAGGGTGAATCCTTGTCTAATTGATGTCTTCAAGGGAAAAGAAGGGCTCATTTCACCATTGACACATATTTTAACAGAGGCATTGGTGAGCAGCATGGGCCAGCCCCCATATCCTGCAAGGATTGAATGAGGAAGTCCCACTCTAATCTGCCATGAGAAAACAAATGTCTTGCTTGGTCTCTTTAGCATATTTACAACCCTCCCAAATGTTAATGATAGCCTCAAGAAGATGATGTCCCTCAATAAATCCTTTCTGTTCTTGCAATATCCAATCCTTCATCTTCTTTTGTATCATAAGTGCCAAAACCTTGGCAAAAATTTTGTAGTTACAATTGAGCATAGTAAGAGGCCTCTAGTTTTTGAGTTCATCTTTAAAACCCTCCTTGGGGGTGATCTTAAGAACCCACCCATTGATATGTGGTGGTAAAGCTCCATTATTTAAGCTTTCTTGCCATAGTAGGAGCAAGTAAGGACCAACCACATTCCAAAAACCATTGTAGAATTCAATGGGTAGTCCATCCTCACTTGGACTTTTCCCCTCTGCCATAACTTAGACAGCTTCCTTAAGCTCTTCTAGTAAGAGAGGCTTCTCTAGACACATATCGAATTTCTCCACAGACTTGTCTCTCACTACCTGACAAAGCTCTCTAGCCCTCTAAACTTCTTCAAGTGGTATCACAAAGGAAGAAAGGAGACTTTAAAAGTGGCTCTGAATCAAGTTGATGTTCTCCTCTTTGGAAGAGACTAACGTATTATCACTCTTCTTCAGCAAAGTGATTTCCTCATGAGCCCTCTTTCTTTTGCTGAGCTTGAAAGTCTCCTTAGTAGGTCTATCTAGCTTGCCTACCCAACAATCTCTATAATAGATTTTGGTGTCATTTAGCCTGATTTGCTCCTACCTTTTGAGCTCTACATTGGAAATTTAAGTGTATGCACAAGTTTGAAATGCAAAATCATGATGCAACATTATCAACGCACATGAATAAGCATGAGTGCAAAATTTCATGAATGCAACATGATATGATGCAACGTTATGGTGCTACATATGCAACATGAGGAGGCAACATGGCAAAGCTACATGACGATGCTACTACATGAGATGATGCATGATAGGATTCATCATGTCATGCACACTCAATACTTAGGTAATTTTCCCTTGGTCTAATGTACTTGGCAAGCCCTCGCAACTCTACAATTGTTGCATTTGAAAATTTTGGATGCAAAGCCCATTTAAGACAATGATGTTCTAGGGATGTCTTGTATGACTTTTACAATATATTAAATTTCTTGCTTGGATCCAGTTTTGTGGATTCAATTGGGGTGGCAGTCTCTTCTTTTGGTCTTTAGATTAAACTACATGTGGGCCCTTTGAAGCTCTTCTATCTATTACCTATCCCTTAGAAACCTCTTCTTTTGTTTGCATCCTCTCTCTCTCTCTCTCTCTCTCTCTCTCTCTCTCTCTCTCTCTCTCTCTCTCTCTCTCTCTCTCTCTCTCTCTCTCTCTTCTCACACACACACACACACACACACACACACACATGTGCATGCACGCGCATGCACACACACACACACTTGTGCATGAATGCACGCATGCACTTGTGTGCACATGCACATCCATGCGACATACATGCATAGGCACATGCGTGCGTGCACACACCTAGCTTTGTGGCTTATCCCAACATCCAATCTAGCTATCCTAGTGTCCTCTCTGGAATAGGTTTTCTGGCATGTTCCAATGTTTCTTTAGGGTTGTGACCCTCCTTTTTAGACACATTTATGCTCCTCCAAGTATCAAGATTTAAATTTTTGCATCATGATGATTGGGCTAAGTCGGTGACTTGTTGATTGACTAAGTGGGCATGTAAATCTTTGCAAAACAAGGTGGAGGATCCGTTGAGGCCCTGCTTTGAGAAGGGTCCATGGAGTTGATATAAGGTCAATGGAAGGTGTATGGATTAAGGTACATGCATGAAGGTATTGTTTGTTTTTAAAAATTATGTTTGCTTGTTTGTTTGTTTTTGGTTGATTTCGCTGGATTTGGTGAATTTATGGAGTTGCGTACTTAGTTATTGTTGAGGAGTAGGTAGTGAAATGATTTTCTCTTGTTAGAGTGCTGTGTATGCAAAGTAAAGGTAGAATTGTTTTATTTGTAAATTGATATGCTTTTTTTGTGCTCTTGTTTGTGGTTTTATTTTTCCTTGAATTAACAGTTTTTATTTTGAGTTTTTGGAATTGTTTAGGTTTTTTTTGTTTATTTGTTTGTTTTTTTGCTTGGCAGATGCTGAAGGTGGTTTCATAGTTGTTTTTTTTCTTTTCTTTAAGGTTGTTATAGGGACTTAATTATCGACATGTATGTAGATCATAGAATGATCTGACCAATATGCATATGTAGATCTACAGTGGTTATTTTTGTTAGACATGTTAGGCCAAATATGATCTAGTTGTGACCCATATATTGTTGTGATATGATGGCATTGTAGTGTGTAGCCGAAAATGTTCATAATCTCTTGCAAGATTTGTGAATTTTTTGTTTTTTGAAGCATGTCATTATTGAAGTCTCCTACGAGAATTATTTTTTGTGTGTTAGTAGTTACCGATAATTTTTTGCATAGTAATTGAAAGAATGCTTTTGTGTTTTTGGATGGTGGTCTATATATGTTTATAATTTCATATCTTTCATGTTTTGTTTTGACTCTAGTTGTCATGATTTCAATTCTGTGTAGTAAAATTTTGTCTGCTTTTTCAATGGCAATGTTGTTGCATACTAGGGTACAACTATTGTGATTGTTTATATATTGGAAGTCGGGTGTTAGATATGGTTGACAGTGTTTGGTTCTTACTTCTTGTAAACATATAAATTGGAGTTTATAAGTGACTATGTGGCTTGTATATTATTTATATAATGACCGTGTTTAAAGATTGTATCAATATAGTTGTATCTATGTGTTGATGGATTTTATTATTTAATGTTTCCCATTTTGATTGAGTCGTTAGTCTTTCCATTTCTTTGTGAACATCTTTGTCTACAAGGAGATGTTGTTGTTGGAGTGGAAGTAAAGGTTTTCTATGTTTTTTACATGTGAAAGTGCTGTGTATGCAAGGCCATGCATGCGAATTCCTACTGATGAAAAAGCTAGTTTATCCATCGTTAGACCTTGTGCTTTATGTATTGTTCTAGTAGTATATGCTTGGATCGGGAATTGCTGTCGAGTAAGGATATTTGTTTTAGATATTTGTACTTCCCTTGTAACTCGGAATATGGGTATCCATTTGTGATTGATGTTTGTAGTGTACGCATGAGAGTTGTTTTGTCAGGTTTCATTCCCAATTTGTGGGTTTTGAAATTGAATCCACACAATGTCATTGTTGTCATAGGTGGACATGCCCATAAAAACTCCATCTACACCATTAACTAACCCATCTTATTGATTAATGTTCCCTGCAACTAACATTCCTTCTTTGATTTGTATAGTTGTTCATAGTCCATCTTTTTCTTTAGGATTTTCTAAAATTTTAGACGAGACACAACTGCCATCATTGAATGCATCGATTGCTTTGATATTGTATTCTTTATCTATTACTTAATGGAATATTGTATTATGTTTGTTTGTTTCAAGGTTGGTATAGTAAAGGTGGGGGAAAGTATGGTCTTTGGGTGGCTCACGAAGGCAACATTGGTTTATGTATTGTATTTGTTTAGTTGTATGTGTACAATTTTTGAAAGAGTTCAATGTTTGTATAAACTTGGTATTTTTTGGCGTATTGTTTTTTTGAGTTCATAACATCGTGGCTTTGTGAGCCAGTATGTGTTTGCCATTGTTTGTAATGTGTCTTCCTATGGTTTAAATACCTAGATGTCTCTTACTGGTTTGACTTGATATAAATCTCCACAGCAGATGACATCAACATTTCCAAAGTAATCTGAATTATTTCTTTTCAATGTTCTCATATGAAGGTCTATGAAATCCAAAGTACGTCTTCCTATTAATGAGATTTCATCAAAGACAACAAGTTGTAATTGTTCATAAAGATGGATTAGTATTAGTATGTCAAGCTTTTTCCCTTGAGAGGGAGGTTAAGTTTTTTGTTTGTAATGGTAAATGCAATGCTCAGTGTATAGTGAGCCCGTTTATGTTGTAAGATAGCATTAATACATCTAGTAGTTCATAATCTACACTTGAAATGGTTTGATTATAAAACCGGAGTAAGCCTTAGACTATAAGTAAGAGAAGGTATGTTTACCTATGCTAGCTCCACCAGTGAGAAATAAATGAATTTTTTTTTATAGATAAATTCTTTTGGGTATCATAATATCGTTAAATAGTTGTCTTTGTTTGATGAGATATTGGTAATGCATATGCCCATGGACGGTGTTTATGCTTAAGCCATTTGGCACTTATTGGCATTTTGGATTGCCATTGCAGTTGGCATTTTCTTTTGGGCCAGATTTGCTCATATGGATGCATAGTACATGCACATGAGTCAGCTGTATCTTTTGATGCTTTGAGCTATGAGTTTTGGTGATATTTCACTCTATTATGGCCTACACATTTGGGTGCACCTGGTATTTGGTGTGATTTCTCTTTTGCAGGCACTAGCATTTGGGATTTTGCTTCATTTGCATCATGGCATCATCTTCCATGTCTGAAAAGGAGTTTTTCAGCATTAAAAAGTTTGATGGGAAAAACTTTTCTTTGTGGAAAGAACAGATAAGGGATGTGCTTATTCAAAAGAAGCAGATAAATCCCTTGCAAGGGATTGCAGCTAAGCCTGCAGCTATGTCCACAGATGAATGGAATGAGTTGGATGCATTGGCAAAGTCTACCATTAGACTTCATCTTGGGAAGATAGTTTATTTCATAGTAGTCAGTGAAAAGACTACAGAAGCTTTATGGAAAAAGCTGTGTGCTACATATGAGAAAGAGACTGCCTCAAACAAAGTCTATCTCATGAAGAGATTGTTTGAGTTGCACACGAAGGAGGGAGTATCCATAGCTTTGCACTTGAATGAATTTAATATCATTTTCAGTCAGCTTCAAGCTCAAAAGCTGAATTTCGATGTGGAAATTAGGGCAATATTTCTCTTATGCTCATTACCATCCTCATCGGATACTTTTTGTACTACTATCAGTAACTCTGCACCTGGTGGAGTATTGAACTTTGATGATGTGGTTGGTAGCTTGTTGGCCGAGGAGATTAGATGAAAGTCAATGGAAGGCAACAAGTAGGATGCAGCCTTAAATGTGCAAAGGGGCAGATCACAGTTCGAGGGGAAGTCCCAAGAAAGAGGGAAGTCTCGTAGCAAAATCCAGGGCACGGAACATTGAGTGTTACCACTGTGGCAAGAAGGGCCATATGAAAAAGGATTGCTACAAGCTGAAAAGAGAGTAAAAGGATAAGAAAAAGAATGCAAATTGGGGTGCAAATCAAAAGGAAGAGAGTCCAAGGGAGGACAAAGGAAAAGTGAAGATCAAGGAGATCAATGCAATCACACATGATAGTGACAATGACATTGTCTTCATGTCTAGTTTATCTGCAGAGTTACCACTTCAGATGATGAATTAAGTGCATCATGAAGTACATGAAGCGTACCAAGGAGATGTGCATCTCCTTTGGTAGAGGAGACATGCGTGTACTTGGGTACACAGATTCAGATTATGCAGGGCATGTGGATAGTAGGAGATCCAACTTTGGTTATGTGTTCACCTTTGCAGATGGTGCAGTGTCGTGGATGTCTCATGCATAGAAGTGTGTTGCTTTGTCTACCACAAAGGCTGAGTATGTTGCAGCCATAGAGGGTCACAAGGAGGCTATATGGCTTGATCGGCTAGTGGGAGATTTGGGGATTCATACAGGTGTACCGACATTGCATAGTGATTCCATGAGTGCTATTCAGCTAGCACGAAATCCGGTCTTTCAAGCAAATAACAAACACATTGAGGTCAGGTACCATTGCATCAGGGAGGTACTTGAGGACAAGTGCATAGAGCTTGTCAAGGTTCATATAGATGATAACCCTATAGATATGCTGACGAAGAGTCTACCTAGTTAGCGGTTTGAGTATTGTCATGTATTGATGGGCATAGGATAGTATGCTCAGTGGTTCTTCTCCCTTAAAGCCACATTGTCCTTTAAGTGGGAGGTTGTGGGGGTTAAAGGTCACTGTGCCTTTACCCCGGTTATGTACAATACTCAAATACATATATAAATGAATGAAAAAGAAGATTAGGGTGTTTTGCACCCACCAAAACTTGTGTGGCTCTTTGTTTCTTTGTCTCCCTCTTTTGTTCTTGCTTCTGTTGAGAGCACTCTCATGGACATCTCATAGACTTCTTAGGTTTCATTATGACCACGTTAGGGTAGATCTATCCATTTGCATCTCATCATAAACTTTCTTCTTAGATTTCATTATGACCACGTTAGGAGTAGATCTATCCATAATGGGAAACTGTGATGTTGGAAATCTTCTAGCAATTCTTTGGGCCAAACACGGACACTATCATGGGGCAAGATCATAGCTAGATTATAGCCTCAATGGAAAGGGCATGTAATGTTGCACGTAGGCCCAATTACATAGCCCTAGTTGTGGGAAAATGTGCTAGGGTAAATCCCATTGGATAAGGTAGAGGGAAGGAGATTTAAGCCTAGGCCTAAACTCATTAACTAGCAAACTAGGCCGGTTGGCCAAAACTCTAGACCCCAATGGACTCAAGGTTAGGGATGATGAGCTAGATTGGACCAACCCTATATAAGGCTTGGGGGACAAGAGACCATTCACTCCAAGTCACTGCAAGCTACCAAAAATGTGTTAGAAGTGCATGCCAGGGTATTAAAAAAAGACATCAGCAACAATTCTAGAATCCATTCTAGCCTTGAGAAGCTCATCTACACATTAGAAAAGGTGGATAGAGGCATATCAGGTTGCAACAATGGCACCAGGAAAGCTAGTAGCCCTTAGCCATTGTGTATAGCTCAACTAATGAGTAGCATATCACATAGGGTAGATAGGGTGCTAATAGAGAGAGCTTTAAAGCTCCTCCCCAAGCCACTGAAGACCCCTATTGAGAAGCATACCGTAGAAGGAGTGAGCGACAATTGGACTGACAATGTGTGTCCTTAATTGAAAGCACGAGTGGAAAGCAATTGAGTGGTTTGTGATTTTGTTTCTACTTTTGGGTCCTATCTTTGGACATCCTTATTCAGCTATTTGTTGCCATATATTGTTGTCTATTCTAGATTTGAGTGTGTATACATTTACATGTATGTGTGCGCATCCCAAAGTAGTTCTAGAGTCTCAATTGACATCTCATGGACAATTCATTGTCCATGTATGTGTGCACATCCCAAGTAGGATCTAGAGGTTTCAAGTGTGATCTCTTCATTGTCTATTGATTATTATGATACAGTGCAAAAAAACATGATGGGGGCATGATGTGATGTAGTGGTACATGATTAGACTTTCCAACATGATATCACAGGCTCTTCACGATTCAAACATGTAAGATCTAAGAAAGGTGATTAAGATCCAAGGACCCATAGGCCAACACGGGGGGGTTTTGGGAAACAGTGGTAGAGAAACTACCCAATCTAGACGAGTAGAACTACCTAGTCAGGAAGGTGAAGATAAAGAGCCGAGGGGCTAGGAAGATTTGGAAGGTGGCCACATGGACGAAGAGTGGAAACCCATGATCAAATGGATACTACAACTAAGATGGTGACACTAGTTAACACAAAACAAGTGGAAGTGTGAGAGGAGAAGGATGAGAAGGTGTTATATCTTATCAGAGGGGGTGTAAACCATACTAAAGACTTGAATGATACCAACAAAACTTGCCAGATCCTTATGCCTCATATTTTTTTTTAACAATGAAGATGATCTGGTAAGTGAGTATTTGATTAAGGTCTAGGTTGTCAGAGTTCGACTATGGGTCAAAAGGTCGACACAAATTATTAGCATTATTAGTGTTGAATATGCTTCCCAAGGGCAGGGGTTTGATGACACTAGCCATTGGGGAGCGATGCAAGCCACTCACTTTTGAGGAATTGGGAACATGTTCATTCATGCAAGAGGAAGACATGGAGGAGAAGTACGAGGACAACAAGAGGACAAGGCCTTTCTTTCTTCGAGAAAGGAAAGGTGAGGGTAAACTCGGACAAGGCAAGCCTAAGAAAAATGGAGCGCATTCTTTGAGAAGTGGGCTTAGGCTCACAACAGCTCATTGAGAGGGGGTATTAGAAAATAAGGGTCAACTCCCTAGTTGAAAGCCCTCGAATCAAAAGAATAAGGGGAGTGAAAAATATAGATGTGTAGGGGATGCGAAGTTGGGTGAAGAGGCTACCATGTTGATAGCACATAGGCTTCTACATGCACAGTCATACATTTCCTTCTTAGGTTTCATTATGTTCCATCCCTTAAGGAAGTTCCATCCTACAATGGATAGCCATGGTGTTGACCTTGACCACACATGGGCACTATCATGGGGTAGGATTGTAGCCAGAGGCTAGCCTCAGGCAGGGTGTGTAAACTTGCATGTAGGCTTACATCTGGGTAGACATATAGCCCTGTTTATGTGCATATGTGATGGAAAAGCTCAACTAGATAAGCCAAAGGGAAGGGGATTTTATAGGCTGGGCCTACAATCACCAACTAGGTTGGTTGGCCAAACCCTAGATCTAGGTCGACTGAGAGCCGAGGCAAGGATGACCATTTTCTGAGTGAAATCTTCAGAGCATCCGAGTAAAGGGGGAAAAAAAGCTTCCAACTATGTAAAAGTATGGCAAAAATGGATCGGAAGAAAACATAGTTTCACTTAGAAATATGCAAAGTATTATAAGAATGCCTATTTCATACACAAATCTTCACATGAATCTTTGGGGATGGTGAATTACATAATGGGATGGCTTTTGAAGAAACCCCACATGTAGAGTAGATTAATCTCTAAAAATTCCCTTATGATCCTTCTTACAACATCTACTTAATAGGGGGGTCACATTGAAAACTCTCTCTCAACCTATTTTATGAAAGGGTTTCTCCAAAGAAGCCTCATTGAAGCCAGCCATCCAAGGTAGTTTTGCCAGTGAAACCTCTTTGAAGTAGGTCTCCCTAAGGAGTTTCGTTGGGGAAACTACCTTAGACAACACTTTAAAAGTGACATAACTTTCGCATCCAATGTCCAAATATAACCATTCAACCACTCAAATTGACCAAAAAATGCCATTTGAGCACATCTAGGGGGTTATATTTTATACTATCTTAAATATTGCATATATTATGTGAGAGAAGATACATAAGCCCAAGGGTTAATACTTATTTATATTAATTTTAACTTCTTTAGAACATATCCATAAATTTCTTGTTATTTATGCTATAAAAACACTAGAAAGCTCTTGTCATATTGACATAAATGTGTTTAATAAGTAATTATATATGTATAATATTATTACATTGAGAGTGAGTGTGAGGGATGTTTCTTAAAGAATTTATTTTTCAACATTCTTTTTAGGTAATAAAATGGGTACAAAGGATGTCCATGAACAAGAAAATTTATGTTATGTGAAAGTGAATGAGTGACTATTTTGTATATATTTATGATAAAGCGATCTAGTTCTTATGAAAATAAAAGTGTAAAAACCATGTATCCTAAAGAAATACCATTTTTCAAATCTCTTGAAAAACATGCTCGGATAAAACTGCTCATAGGTTTCTACTTGTACAAATGACACACCCGAGCCAAGGCCAATCTATCAAATTGGAGGCGGCCTCATTAGGGGGCAAGAGACGATTAAGTCCAACCCACTATAGGTTGTCAAACAAGTCCTCATAAAGTGCATGCGAGTAGTAGAGAGAGCATTGAAGTCCAACAGCAAGAGCAAGAATCCAAGATCTCTTCGAACCACTATGAGTACACCTGTGCACTAGAGAAGGCGGAGATAGAAGTTCTAATAGGGTGTAATAAAGGCAACCCTTAGCCATTGTGAGCAGCAACACAAGTGAGGAGTTCAAAGAGAGTTTTAGAGCTCCTCCCCAATTTTTTAAATCAAATTACTTTTGGTTCCTATCTTAGGACATTCTTATATAGTTATTCGCTACCATATCTTGTTGTCAAATCCAGATTTTGTGGTTTACATTTGCATTGTGTACACATCCCTAGTAGCATTTATAGTTATGAAGTGTCATTTTCCTTTACATGTTCTAACATGGTTCCAAAAGCCATGATCTTAGGTAGAAGTAAATGATAAGCTTTTCCAACAAGTGATTATGCCATGAGATTTGTCACATTCTGATCGTGGAGTATTGTTATAAGTCCTCTAGCATTTTCTCAATCCTTTTATTAAGAGTAGAATACCTTTCCTTTTATGTTTTAATGTTTCTTTCCTATATATATATTTGCAATGTATACATCTCTCAAATTATTTATCAACCGCTTGTAGCATCTCATGTTCCATTCACGTGGCAACGTCCTCTTAGCTTGTGAATGAAAGAGCTTGTACACCTCACATACATTATTATCTTCCTCTAGCATAGGTGACCCATGACTACAAAAAACCCTATAGATTGCTCCTATATAATTTGAGAACAAAGTTGATGCCTTAAAACCAAATAATCCAACATTACACCATGTGCCTACTATCTGATTTTCACACTTTATTACATTGAAACATTATCCATTTTTTAGCGCTAAAAAAAACAAAAGGGGCTATACACGTGCATGCACGTGTGCATACATATTAATTTATTCGTGTATTTATACTTATAATTATATTTATAGCATCCTTCTATATAAGACATATCGAAACCCTTCCAAGAAGGGAAGATGGTTCAATTTCAACCTCATGACATTCACCCACAACTACAACTAAAATCAACCCCCCCCCCCCCCCCGAGACTAGCTCTTATGGCATTCCCATATAAACCTTTGATCATAGTTTAGACAAATGCTCTCAAACATAGATATCCATACACACACCATGGGCATTCATTTTCACTTTGAAGGTGAAGGCAAACTTGACCATGCAAAAGGAGGCTACTAATAGATAGCACTAAAGGAGAAGGCTAATACAACTTCATATGAGGACAAGTATTTCATTTTAGTCTCTCCCCAAACATGCATTTGTTGATAGGGCAAAGAACTATAAATTTGCTTAGAAAATATAGCTAATAGGGCAATCAACTCGCAAAGTCTTTTTCTAAACAAACTTATTTTCCAAATGTACCTTATCTTCCATGAGGATATATTTGGATAGTTACATCTCATTGCAAAGGACTTAGCTCTACTAAAAAGGCCATACTTGTTCAATGTCTACTATCTCGCTACTAGCATATCACCAAACTATTTTGCTTATCATCCGTATTAACCTTGTTTCCCATCTATTATTCTTTGTTACATTTTCACCTCCAAATATGCCCAAACACATCTGACAAAACAAACACTCCCATGCAGTTTTCACCCAATAATTGAGCACAGCTAACCTAGGCATGTCAACACATGTACTTCTCACCCATACAATCACTTATTTCTTCAAACAACAATCGTGTTTGACACTTTATGTACGATTTGTGACACAAAAATATTAAACTATATATTAACTACAAGCTCTATTTTTAACTTGTGATAAAATGTAATATTGAGTGGATTTGGGATGCAAATGTTACAATTGTATTGCCATGTTACAACAACTACATACAGATGCTAAGACTTTTGGGAAGAGTAAGCACCCTACTCATTGACAACCATTGTCCTCGTCCTCAAGGCATTGACCAAAACTTCCATTCTTGAGCCATGGCTACCCTTAATAAGAACAGTGTCCCCTGCTTCCAATGTTCTCACCACCTGTGAAGCAAGCAGCTTTGCATCTGCACATGCAACAACATGACCACTATATGCATCCACTCGATTTAAAGTTTGAAAAGCTTCTTCAAATATTACACCGGCCAGGCCTACAAATTCAATTTTCAAATCATTACAAAGTAAGAGCGTCTCAACATGGGCCTTCATCGACATTGCACCTAGTTCCAACATATCTCCTAGAAGAGCCACACGCTTGCCCTTACAATCCAATGAGTGTAGCAATCGCAAGGCTGCAGCCATGCTCATTGGATTCGCATTGTAAGCATCATTTATGAGAACAATTCCACATGACAAAAGTTCAAGCCTGGACCTCATTCCGACAGGGGAATATTTTGACAGAGATGAAGATGCCAAAGCCAAGGGTACCCCTAGAGCTGTTGCTACAGCAGCTGCTGCACATGCATTAATTGCAAGATGTACACCAGGGCTGGCAATTTCAAACTCCACCTTGTAGAAAGCATTTGGGCCGTTGTTTCTCAAACTAATCTTATCTTTCAAGGCACGTATGTCTTCCGCTTTCTGTGAAAACCAATTATCAGAATCATCCAGAAAGGAACCATCAGAAAAGCGCCTCCAATATGCATTGTGCTCAAGCACCACAGAAACTGCTCGCCCGCCTCTTTTACACTCTGCAGCCACCAGCTTCATTTGACTATCATGCCTGCCTCCAAAAGTAACCTAAAGATCCACAAACATGCACCCCTGAAAACAATTATACAAGAAAACCTACAAGCAAGAGAAAAGGGATGAAAGACGAGCCAAGGTAAGTGCCTCTTTTCAGGCACTTCCCTGGTGCAAAAGCCAAGACTCTTTAAGGTTCCCTCCAAAACGATTTTTTTTAAAATGATTTCAAAAGCATGCATTGTGAGAAACAGCCAAATTAAACGAGAAAGAGGGGTGGGGAATGCAAATCCCTAGGAAATACAATTTCCTTAGGAATATGTGTTTCAACCGGATGTATCTTCCCTTTTTTATTAGGATAGTTAAAACTTCAATTTCATTATACAATTTCATTAAATGTGTGCAGTTGTGCTTTCCCATCTGTGTGGATATATATTAAAGAGAGATCTACACAGTGCAGAGTTCTTCCACCATTGAAGCTCAAGACACAGTGTTGTCACATTGTTGACACCCTTCAACATGTGGTCATGGCACATGCTCATCTCATTACCTGTTTCTGAGTTAATGGTTCACCAACTCCATGGTAGCTGCACACAAAATCATATCTGCTGGTGACATGTAAGTAGAAAACAAAAGAGAAAGACTTGCCTGGGAAAACAGTTCACTCTACTAAGCACGTAAATACCAATTCAAACTCACAAATAACTCAGACTAAACAATGTCCAGAACTGTAGATTTATTGCAGCACCAAAATGGTGAACCTGTGAACAAGGATCCAATGCAAGGGTCCAACAGACTTAAGGAACAGATGGCTGCACCAGAATTCTGCTCCACGTGCCTGTAGGAGAGGCTTAGGTAGGTAGGATAGGCAGGAATACAATCGCAGGAGAGGCTGAGGGGGAGACTACTCAGTGTAGAACTAACTGGAGGAGGGGATTAATATAGGCATGGACACTGTCCAGCCCCTGAACTGGCCGATTTGGCAGTCTGTGCGGAGGACAATCAGCCACCCAGCCTGGTGGCTGGCTGACTGGAACAGACCAGGTCTGTTGGACCTGGCTGCTCCCTTACCTGGCCTATAAAGGCCTCTCTGCTGGGCCTTTGTTGCACAGATCTGGGACTGCTCCTGGCAGCCCAGAGGAGCTCCTAATGCTGCCAAACTCTGCAGCAGACTGCCACCGCTGCAGACAGCAGGGTCTTTAACCTAACACGAAAAGGATCTCTTCCCTTCCTGATCCTTCCCAGAACATAGGGCATAATAACACCTACAACAAAAACCACGGGCAGTGCTAATGTCCCTGTAAATATGCTGCCCTCTTTCAACACGCCCTCTCAATGCCTGGCTGTGGGCCTATAGCCACACACTGAAGAAGATATTCCAGCTACTCCTGAGACAATGCCTTCGTCAGGAGATCAGCTAAATTCTCCTTTGTCAAACACTGAGCAAGCTCCACCACCTGATCTTCAATCACCTTACAGACAAAATAACAGTCCACCTTGATGTGATTTGTGTGATCCTGGAACACTGGATTGTTTGCAATAGCAATGCGACTCTCGCTGTCACACTGGATTACTGCAGGATCATCCTATGTGTCCTACATCTGATAACAGCTGTCTGGGCATGCCAATCTCACAGTGCGGTATTCTACTTCTGTCAATGAGAGTGCCACCATCTGATGTTTCTTACTTGACCAGAGAATGAGTCCCAATCCAAGCAAGAAGCAAATATAATCGCTTACAAGATCTTAGCCTTGAGCCTGCAGTTGTGGCCTCACCTCGCTGACATCATCCATGACACAAACAAGTTTTGTGCACGACATAGTATCTTGGACAACATCTTGGATTGGGCTGGGGACGAGTCTCAGCCTATCGCAATCTCTCTTGCATTCCAAGAAGGCCTATACAAGGTGGAGTCGTCTTTCTTGTGGGCACCATGCAGAGCTCGGGTGCTTCACACAGAGGGATTCAAGGGGTCTCGGCCTTGTTTGCAGGAAGTGTCGGCCAGATGCTTATCAAGTCACACGGGGGAGGCGTTCGCACTTTCTCGCTCAAAACGGCAGGGCTGCCGTCTAGCTCCTTTCCTCTCTCTTTGTAGCAGAGGCACTAGACTATTTCTACCATCCCAAGACGCAGGTCTCACTGGGACGTGGCTCTCGGCTATTTTCTGCCATTCCAAGGAGCGGACCTCACTAGGATGTGGCTCTCGATCCCTTAGGAGGAAGAGCTACTAGAATCAGAGTTTGCAGATGACACGGCAATCTTTATGGAGGGCACAAAAGAGAGCCTAGAGGGAGTCCACAAAGCTCTAGAGAGAGATTTTTTGGCCTTCAATGCTAGGATCAACTGGACCGAATCAGGAGCCTTCCTCACAATGGCTGAGAGGTTCAGGAGATCTTGGATTGGAGGGCCGCATTGGACTCCCGTTGGATCCCACTAAGGCAGACAGCCAGATACTTGGGCTGCCAAGTGGGCATTGACATCTCAACAAAACAGCAGATTGCCCCCTCGCTTGAGAGTGTGTGGCACAAGATTTTGAATTGGAGCTCAACTAAACTCTCCCTTATAGGAAGGGCCCTCGTGGCCAACAAGATCCCTCTAGCTACAGAATGGTATATAGCCTCTTTGTAGGGATGCATGGGACAGCTTAGGCGCCTTGTGGGATCGGATGGCACGAGAGACACTAGAGCCGGGGTCAATTGGCAGATGGTGATTCTGGCCCATACAGAGGAAGGACTTGGCATCATTGAGCTGGAGATGCAAAGTAGAAGCTCGGAGCACCGAAGCTCTTGCTTTAGCGAGGTCTTCTCAGAAACACACCCCACACTGGAGGTCAATGGTAGCAGTCCCACAGGTCGATCTTTTTAGAGGCTCCCCTCATAGGGAAGGGCTCCCCCCCTCACGAGGAGTCTTCGCAGAGTTTGGCAGTGATTGTCCGGAGGTCTCATACTGGCCAGCCAGTCCCCCGGTGCCATGAGGAGTTAGAGTGACAACTCCTCTTGTGGCATTCAGAGGTTCGAGATCAGGAGGGTCTCGTGCTGGGGCTACGGACATTGGCAAAGTGGGATAGTGTCCCACCCAACTCTTTTGAGACATAGAGCCACCTCCCCCCGAGGTAGAGGCACGAATACGAATGCTCTCTCACCTGAGGGGGGGCAAACACTCAGATGATGGAGATTGACGCTGCTATCCTCAAGCCTTGGTGGGAGAATTTGTACAAAGCCTCGACCCCCACTGGTATGGCCAGTTTTCTAGGGCCGAGGTGATCCCCAGGATCTAGCTCTTCCATAGATCCCTTTGATCCTTCCATTCTAGACAATACATAGTGGGGTTTGGAGACCTTCTCTAGCCCAAGACAATTGGAGACCCAAAGATGGATGGGGCCATAGATATGCTTGAGTAGTCGAGGATCGGGGCTGTGGGCGTTTGGGCAAGGACTGGACCATTGAACCAGTTCTAGTCTCGACAAGGCAAGAGGGGGGTGCTGTGGCGCTTCTAGTTATAAGAAGGCTGGCCTCTTTGAGAGGTGCAATGGGATCCGGGAGAGCAGTTTTGGCCTGCACAAGTAGGGCACTCAGAGAGGGTGGAGGAGGTGCCCTTCTTCTCACATACGATAAAACCAAACTGACCAGTGAAAGACAGCTATGGCTTCAATATCACCACTCTTAAACGACAGGATTTATACTCTCAAAAGCTCTCCCTCACTCCCTCTCTCTGGAGATGCACTAGGGCCCAGGACAATTCGTCGGGCTGGACCCCCCCGAAGGTCTTTATTCATCCAAGAAAATATGTTACAGAAGTTCAGCGTAGAGCTATCTCGTAAATCTCCCTCCTCCAAACGTGAATAATCTCTTCTTTTACAAGAGCTTCAAGCTCCATTCAAATTGGCAACATGCCACTTGTCTAAAATCTAGACTAAATCCTATTACAAGCCACTAAGGGCCATTCTGGAGTCTTCAAAGCTCTCGGTCACACGAACCGCCTCCTAAATGCTTGTCAGGCTCCCATTTCGCTTAGGAAAAATAATCCTTCCTAGTACCTGCAACAATTAATTAAAGCGCACCACCATGGTACCCATTAATTGTTAGCGCTTTGCATGCAAATAAATCACTGTCGACTAATCCTAGTCACGGTGGGCGTCCCCACTGAACACATGTGCACATCTAAACAAATATATATACAAATAAACATATATATATTCTCTGGTTGACCGGAGTCAACACTCTTGATTATAATTAAAGAGCTTTGACCAAAGGTCACGGCGCCTTAATTATAGCCAAGTCTCTCCAACCAAAGTTGGCACATCTTGGTTAATCAGGGTTAACCCTCTTGGCGCATGCCAAGTCTTGTTGACCGAAGTCAAACACTCTCTGACCGCAGTCAGGTTTACTTGACTGGAGTCAAGTATCTTTGACCGTAGTCAATCCTCTGACCATTAAAATAACTCTTTGACCATAATTAACACATATAAAACTCTTTAATTATGATCAAATAAATGGTCAACTGTACTTTGACTTAGGATATTTACATTGTAGTGACATCCCCTCGGCTTCTATTCAGTTGACCTCAACTGAAAAGCTTCTTTGTAAACATCCAAAAGTTGTGGATGATCGAATAACATGTCTTTGTCCATCCACTTGGCATCTAATGCCGTATAATTCTTGAATTTTACAAGATACCTGTAAAACTCCTTACCCTGAGGGCCTTTACGTACAATATGGTACACAATTTGCTCTGGCTGAAGGACTTCCTCCAGCTCAACAACTTCTGGTGGATCTTCTGATACTGGTTCTGTAGGCTCTGGTCCTTGAAATTTCTAATCCTCCAATGCTCTGGCAATGCTAATCTGTATGCAACCTCATTTATTCTTTCTGTAACCCTGAAAGGGCCATAGTATCTGGGAGATAACTTTGCATACACTTTCTGTTTGCCTTTAAACTTGCGGAGCCTAGCTTTTTCAAACCTCAAAAGTACCCAGTCCCCTTCCTTGAGATCTAGCTGTCTCCTATGTTTATCTGCAGCTCTTTTATGTTTCTCTTGAGACCTTTCAATTGCTGTCCGGACTTGGCTGTAAGCTATCTGGAGGTCTCTTACAAACTGATCAGCTGCAAATATTTCATCTTTGGTCCTCAATATAGGTGGCAAAATCACTTTCCCATATATGATTTCAAAAGGGGCTTTCCCTGTAGAGCTATGTACTGTATTATTGTAAGCAAACTCTACTAACGGTGGGTACTTTTCCCAGTCTGAACTTTGGTCACCCACGTAGCATTTCAGCATATCCAAAATTGTAGAATTTGCTACGTCACTTTGACCATCTGTCTGGGGATGGAAAGAAGAAGAAAAATTCAGATTCGTCCCCATGTTATCAAATAAAGCTCTCCAGAATAGACTGGTCATTCTGGGATCTCGATCACTAACAATGGACTTAGGCATACCATGATGTTTAAAAATTTGTGCCATGAACAGCTTAGCCATATGATCTGCCTTTATGGTTTTGCCAACCGGAATGAAATGAGCTTGCTTGCTGAATCTGTCTATGATAGTCCAAATTCCATCATTCCCTGACTTTGATCTCGGCAAATCAAAAATAAAGTCCATTGTAATACTTTCCCATGGTGCCTGAGGCACGGGAAGAGGCATAAGTAGGTGAGGCACGGGAAGAGGCATAAGTAGGCCAGGTGCCTTCCGTCTATCGTACTTCATTTTCTGACACGTAAGGCATTCAGTAACAAACTGATGTATATCTTTCCGCATTCCTGGCCAAAAGAAATACCTCTCTAGGGCTAGAGTTGTTGCTGTAATTCCTCTATGTCCAGCATGCATTCCCCCAAAATCTTTTTCCTCATCTCCTGGGTGATGCATAGGCAATCATCTTTCATTAAATACCCATCTTTCAGGGAATAGTGACTGGTGGATTGCCCTTCTTGCATTTGCTGTAAAATTTCACCAAAATCAGAATCATGAGCATATTGTTCCCTCATGCCTTCCAGGTCCTGATGATAAGCAATAGTTACATTATTGACCTGGGGTCTTCGGGACAAGGCATCTGCCACTCTGTTCCGAATTCCTGGAGTATGGACAATCTGAAAATGATACATTGACAGCATGTTTGCCCATTTCATATGCTTCTCAGAAAGCTTGGTCTGAGTCAAAAAGTATCTCAGACTTTGGTGATCTGTTTTGACAGTAAAATCTGCACCCAAAAGATAGTGTTTCCATGTATGGATGGCATGAATTACAGCCAATAACTCTTTCTCATAGATTCCTGAATATCTTTCCGCATCCCGAAGTCGCCTGCTTTCATAGGCTACTACATGACCATTCTGATGCAATGCAGCCCCAACACATTCTCCACAAGCATCGCAATCCACATCAAACGACTGATAAAGATCCGGAACTACCAGAATAGGCTCTGTAATCAACTTTTCCTTGAGTGTGTTGAATGCTTTCTTCTGTGATAATCCCCATGTGAAGGCTGCATTTTTCTTAGTGAGGTCATGTAATGGAGCTGCGATATCAGCAAAATGTCTGATAAACCTTCTGTAGTAAGAACACAAGCCTAAAAAGCTTCGAACTTCATGCACAGTTTTCAGCTCTGGCCATTCCTGAATGGCACGGATCTTCGCTGGATCCATTTGTATCCCATTCTTGGATATTATATGCCCCAGATAGTGGATTTCTTCCAGGAAGAATTCACTTTTCTTGCTGTTTGCATAGAGCTGATGATTTCTCAGCTCTTGAAACACTATAGCAAGATGTTCTCTGTGGTCTTCCTCTGTCTTAGAAAAAACTAAGATATCATCAAAGAAAGTACCCGTAAAATGCCTGTACTTCCGGAAGATACGATCCATCATTCTATTGAATGTGGCTGGAGCATTTGTCAACCCAAAAGGCATCACTAAGTATTCATACAACCCGAATGTAGTGCGGAATGCTGTCTTGTGCACATCCTGAGGTTGTATCCTCACTTGGTGATAGCCACTCTTTAAGTCTATCCTGCTGAAAACTGAAGCTCCATTTAACTGATCCAGGACATCATCAATACGCGGAATAGGGAATCTATTCTTGATGGTCATTTTGTTCAGTGCGCGATAGTCGACACACATACGGAATGAACCATCTTTCTTCTGTACTAATAGTACAGGGGAACAAAAAGGAGACGAGCTGGGCTGAATCAACCCTTTGGACAGCAAGTCCTGTACCTGAGCCATAATCTCCTCTCTCTGAGTCGCACTGACTCTATAAGGGGGTCTGTTTGGTGGCTCACTACCAGGCATTAACTCTATCTGATGATCTTCTGGTCTCTCTGGGGGTAACTCCCCTGGCAAAACATCAGAAAAACAATCTTTAAAGTTTACCAGAAACTGAAACTTATCTTTGTCTGCATCATTCATTTCAGCATGCATATCATTCTCTTTTTCTTTTACAAAAACCATGTACGCAGAAATTGCAGACTTTATTGCTTTACCGCATGAAACATCAGATACAATGGGGATAGTGTCCCCTTTATTCCTGGCAATTAAACGCTGATTTTTCCCCCTATGCACAAACTCCAGCACTCTTTCAAGAAGAGTCAACTTCACTGCCTTGCGGTGAAACCAAGGCATCCCCAAAACTACATCATAATGTTTCAGTGGAGAAATGAAGAAGTCTTCCTGATCCACATAACTCTGAACATGAAGACGGAGCTTCCCTATCAAGGGAGTAACTGGCACAGGATTCCCACAAAACATTTGATCGGCATCCAAAGCCCTGCCTAACTCTTCCGTCTTTATTCCCAACCTCAGGGCTAGATCCTCTGATATGAAATTATGAGTAGCCCCTGGATCAAATAAAATTAGCGCTTGCCGGTCTCTAACTTTGCCCCATGATAGCAGCAATTCTCGTTCTTCTGGGTTCAAAGCATGACCCAGTATATCAGGAATTCCCTCTGCCTCTTTTCCCTTCGATGTTGAAGGCTTTTCTGGGCACTGGGCAGCCACATGCCCCTCTTTACCGCACTTGAAGCATTTCCCATCTCTACGGAATTCCGCTATCTGTTCAGGGGTAAATAGAGATTTGCCCTTATAAGTCTTTGAAAACTGAGTACCCCTCGGCTTCTGAGGCTGAAACCCTTTCTTTTCAGCCTTGGGGTACTCTTTCTTTTCTGATTTTGTAAAATCAGTTTTCTTTTTATCAGCACGTCCTGCATGCAAGGATGGCACTGTAGATGGATCTTGTAGCGGCACAAGACTCGCTACTGAAGCTGAATGCATAAGATCTTGAATATTCTTTGCCCCCAAAGCATTCACTCCTGAATTCTTGGAGTGAGACCTGCTCTGTACTTCCTCATTTGGGTGCCTTTGGAGATCTTTTCGAACGGTGCAACCTGCAAATAAGCATCCCAGAACTTTTGGTTGTACCCATCCACTGTATCTCCTACATCCATGTGCAAGCTGTCCCAATCTTGAAGAACATGGTCTCTAAACTGTTTAGGCATGAACTGCGGGTAGAAGGCTTTCTTGAAGCCCTTCCACTTCCTTGGGGCTGACCCATCTGTGGTCAATGCACTCCACCATGCACTAGCCGTTGCTGTCAAGTGTAAACTGACCATTCTTAATTTGGAGGATTCTGAAAATTTTTCTGTATCGAATGCAGTATCAAAATGTCTGATAAACTGCAATGCTTTGTCTGTATGACCATACTGTCCATTGTAGGTCATAAACTTGACAGATTTTCCTCCCTCTTTAAATTCCTTGGTCGCTTTGGAAGACTTTCTCTTCCTAGACTTCTCGTGTTTCCTTCTTTTCCTGGATGATTTATCTGATAAGGAAGAAGAAGACACAGAGGTCGAACTCGAGGTAGACGATGATGGACTAGGAGATCGGTGATGATGCCTCGATCTCTTTTTACTATGGGACCGTCTCCTATGAGATCTATGAGATCTCTCTCTCTTGTACACGAGAGTGTGCCTCTGGCATTGGCACGTCATATACTGGATTAGGCATAGCTTCTGCTTGAAACAAATGCTGAGCCCTGGGATCCCTTTTGAGATTTTCCAACTCTTGTATACGAGTGCGTACCATCTGTTCAAATTCTTGTTGAGTTTGCGGCACATTTCTCTGTCGTGGATGTACATCCCTATCTTGTGAATCCCACTGGATAGGTGATTGATCCATATTCTGAGATCTGCAGATTTCTCACACAGTGCGGGTAACTGATGCACACTACTTTTGCTTTTCCAACAGAAAAAGTACCTCAACAAGAGGTGTTTTGCATTCACAATCTATGCCAGTACTGGCTGTCAGTTCAAGGCATATACCCACACAGTTGCCAAAGCATCAACAATTATATTGCCCTTTTCTGGCTGCTGCAGATGGCTTCAAAAGGCATCTGTTTTTCCCTCTTTTTACTGCTCAAAGGCATGCATACTCTTTTTCTGCAAATCTCTGATTCCTCTGTTTTTCTGCTGTTTTTCTGACAGTGAAAGTCTGACAAACAGATGAAAATTACTAGCAGAAACAATCTCTGCAACTGTCTTCTTTTTTTTTTTTTTTAAAGACAGTAACCAGATAGGTAACCGGCTGGATACTCTAACCAGACTGACTGGTTCTGGTCTGGTTAGTCTGCAGCTAGACTAACTGTACTGGTTACACCAACCAAACTGATCTGGTTAGTTTGCAACTGAACCAACTAGACTGGTCACAGTCTGGTTACAGTGACCAGACTAGACTGGATGGGTCAAGTAACTGGACCTCTAACCAGTCCACTAACCAAGGTTAGGTTGGATAAATCCAGGGTCTGCCACCTCAGCCACCTGTCTAGCTGGCACTCCAGGTCAGCTACCACATGTCCTGCCACGTCATCTGTTGGACTGGTTGCCACGTCATCTGACACGTGTCCATATGACACATCAGCAAATATCTGTGCACTGCCACGTCAGCGCCTGTGCCACGTTTACTACCATGTCATCTGCTGACCTGGCTAGACGCCACATCAACCCACTACACGTGTCTGCCACGTATCACCGCACGTGTCAGTGTATCTGTGCATAGAGCCACGCCCGCCGCACCTTGGTGACCGTCGATCTGAGCCTTCACGAAGATTTGTTGAAGGTCTTCGTCAACATCTCTGTCAGACAACAGAATAGCACACCGTGCGTTGCCTTCACAAGGTCTTCAAGGATCTCCACGAATTCCTTTGGGCATACCATCCAGCGACCTTCCTGATACTCCTTCGCCAATTAGGAGGCCAAGAATCACCAGAATCGCTCCCATCTGCGCTTACTCTCCGTCAGGGGCATCACGCAGCCGTCTGCTCATTAATTCATGGTCACGGAACCTTTTACATCGCCATTCACCAGCTGACACCCCCGCGCTTGCCAACCATTCAGTGCCCGCGTAAGAACGTCTCTTTGGGGTCATCAGCACAAGATTGCCTTCCCGATTTCCATTGTTCGTCCTTTTGCATTCACAAGACCCCTTCCTTTGCCGTTCACGATGGCTCATGGAATCTCTCCTTAGCTTCCTTTGGGAATTCCATCACGTAATTACCCAGCAAGACACGACGCTGCTTGGGCTCTTGCCTAAAAGAGAAGTTGCACTTCCGGTAGGCTACCACGACCATTTACATCCCACAATTGCGTCAGCTTAAGCCATAGCTAGTTAGGCCTTTCTGTACTCCATTCACTCACGCCAACTTTCGGGTCTCGAAAATGAAATACTGGATCACGCTACGCCAAAGATGTTTTCCCCGTATAGCTTACGCAATATGTTTAGCCAGACTTGCTGCCGTGTGCATAAACACTCGCATGCTCCTCTTTATTCCAACACTTTGAATCGTCAAAAACTTCAGTAAGTTTTTGAGCCTCGACTCTGATACCAATAAAACCAGACTGACCGGTGAAAGACAGCTATGGCTTCAATATCACCACTCTTAAACGACGGGATTTATACTCTCAAAAGCTCTCCCTCACTCCCTCTCTCTGGAGATGCACTAGGGCCCAGGACAATTCGTCGGGCTGGACCCCCCCGAAGGTCTTTATTCATCCAAGAAAATCTGTTACAAAAGTTCAGCGTAGAGCTATCTCGTAAATCTCCCTCCTCCAAAACGTGAATAATCTCTTCTTTTACAAAAGCTTCAAGCTCCATTCAAATTGGCAACATGCCACTTGTCTAAAATCTAGACTAAATCCTATTACAAGCCACTAAGGGCCATTCTGGAGTCTTCAAAGCTCTCGGTCACACGAACCGCCTCCTAGATGCTTGTCAGGCTCCCATTTCGCTTAGGAAAAATAATCCTTCCTAGTACCTGCAACAATTAATTAAAGCGCACCACCATGGTACCCATTAATTGTTAGCGCTTTGCATGCAAATAAATCACTGTCGACTAATCCTAGTCACGGTGGGCGTCCCCACTGAACACATGTGCACATCTAAACAAATATATATACAAATAAACATATATATATTCTCTGGTTGACCGGAGTCAACACTCTTGATTATAATTAAAGAGCTTTGACCAAAGGTCAAGGCGCCTTAATTATAGCCAAGTCTCTCCAACCAAAGTTGGCACATCTTGGTTAATCAGGGTTAACCCTCTTGGCGCATGCCAAGTCTTGTTGCCCGAAGTCAACACTCTCTGACCGCAGTCAGGTTTACTTGACCGGAGTCAAGTATCTTTGACCGTAGTCAATCCTTTGACCATTAAAATAACTCTTTGACCATAATTAACACATATAAAACTCTTTAATTATGATCAAATAAATGGTCAACTGTACTTTGACTTAGGATATTTACATTGTAGTGACATTCGTACATGCATTAGTTGTCACCTGCAGTTGGAGGTTGTAGTTTGGGCTCCCATGAGAGAGCATCACTAGGTCGAGCAGCAGGTTCCCCAAAAGGTTTTTTCCAGTTTGATCACGCTTCGCAAACCATTAAGATTTTGTACTTCTTTTGCATAGCAGCCCCTGGAGGTTTGCCCATTAGTCCATGGTTGGCAGCATAGATGGTAAATGCCTCTGCTACACAGATAGAGATATAGAGGCCATCCTACATTGTCTTTGGAGTGACCCTGCAGCACAAAGGATTCAGTTCTGATGGGGGCTCTCCAGATTGTTGCTAGGACACAGGATGCAACAAGCCTTCACTTGGGCGATGGCTGCCTAGAGGGGGCTGACGCCTTCTCCATTCATCCGGCCTCTCTAGCTTACAAGATCCGGGTCTACGGGTCTTCCGAATAGAGACAAAGGATGCAACCCCTCTTCCTGACAACACCCATGCCTTCACCAGTGCATGGCTTATGGGAGATGATGTCCAGCATCAATGCTTGGGACATCTAGGTTGCCTTGCAGACATCCCTAGTTGGCCATATGGCAAGACATCACGACACCCTACGCACCATTTGGAAGCGTGGGACATCAAGATCTCAAACAACCGCTGAGCATTTTTGGAAGGCTTGGCCTACAAGTGTCTCTTATGCATTCACGGAGCAAGGCATTCCCTGGATGTATAATCCTCCACCCTGGTTGCTAGCCCCTCTTTCAAAGTTCCCTAGGCAGTGAGCTGGGTTCTCTAAAAGCAAGATGGTTGGACAATCAATTCTTCTTGTAGCCGTTCTTCCTTTGATTAACAACCAACGGTTGACTGATTTGCACGGATGGTTTTTAAAGAAGTAGAAGCGATATCCTATAGTAGACTGTCGATTATCAACGTCTCCTCCCCGGTGTATCCTTCCAGCTCAGACCCTTGGGAGTAGAAGATTCCATAATCCTGAGTTCCCTTCAAATATTGGACAACTCTCAAATCTACAGACCAATGTGTCTAGTCTGGTGTGTGACAACCTGCTCAACACCCCCACTGCAAAAGATACGTCTAGGCATGTATTGGTGAGACAGAAAAGACATCCCACCAATTGATGATATCGTGTGCCATCCTGTTGGGTTTATCTCGGTCACCTCCTCACCTACGAGCCCCCAAAATGAGAAGGACATGGGGAGGCAGGCCATAAGCCTACGAGAAATGCCACATAGGCAGAAAGAGGGCTTCCACGGGGGCAAATCTGGGATGGTATGCAGGTCTGCCACATGGGCAAAATGCAAGCTGTCATGTGGGCAGCATAGACAGCAAGATAAGCCGTCAGAAGACTGTGACTAAGGCAGTAGCAGCCTGGAGCTGGGAAGACTCTGCAAGGACAGCCAACACGGGCTGTCAGGATGTAGTCAGAGGGCTGCAAGCAGACCTGCAGACCTGTTCAGCTAACAGGCACAAACTGGAGCAGTTAGACGGGTCAGGGCAGGCTGGAAATGTGCATGAAAAAGGTGCAGCATGGAGGCACGTTGCATCATTTAGGCAGACAAATGCTTGCAAGACTGGGTCGGGCCAGTCTGCAGACTGGCCCATGAGGAGGTAGGAGAAAATCTTGGAGTCAGCAGCTTGCTGCTAGATGGTGGCATATAGTCTGCACACCTTTTGTACAAGGTTTTGGTCCATCGTTGGGACAATATAAACCTATTTTTTCTACTCCGTTGAGCATCGTTCAATTAATGTCTGCATCTCTCTCTCTATTCACATGTACATATTACAGAAAGAAGTGTGATTTGAATCAGCACTGTGTGGTTTCTGGGCATACCCTTTCATTGTCTTCCACTGCAGGGAGCGCTAGGTGTAGCAAGCAACCTCCACCTCTGATTTTCTAACATGGTATCAGAGCACTAAGGAAGACTCACAAGTGCTGGAAGCTCGAGTAGGAGAACCTTTAAAAGGAGATCTTGGCTTGTAGAAATCGACTTCTACGTCTGAAGGACAAGTACCCAGATTCAGACAGGTGTAGTCCTCCTAAGCCTTTCATTTCCTCGCCATGGCTGCTAGACTGCCCATTCCAAGTTTTGGGGAATTCGGTAAGCTCGACAGAAGCAATTATCCTCTCTCACGAAGATCCGGAGCCACCTGGTGGTTCGAATGATCTGGGAGATAACGACAAGAGTGGAGCTATGGCCACAGGATATCAAAAATGTGGCTGGGGTAGTTGTGACACCAACTGATCCAGCTACAATCCGAAACTGGGTACTGTGAGATGCAGAGGCCCTCCCCATTACATAGGCACGACTGCGGACTCAATCATCCATCGCATTCAACAGGCGGACACAGCAGCTCCTCATCACTCAACCCCTCCCCCTTCCTCTCAATGCGCCGAATGCTAGCTCTAAATCTAACGCACTGCAAGCTGCCCCTGTGAAGGATGAGAAACCTATACGATTAATTCAAGTTCAGTCCAGCATAAACGCTGCTGCTAGCTGGATGTAGTTTCTGCTAGCCTCTACTATGTACCACAAGGCTGTGTAGCTTAAGCATAGATTTTGATCTGTTATAACCTTGGTTTCATCCTAAGGGGGCATTGCTCTCAACAGCCATCATCTTATAAATTCAATCACTTGGATACCTCGTTCTAATTTTTGTCAAGTAGGAAAAGGTAGTACAGACTGTCTGCACACCTTGGCGGAGTGGTGTGGCTGAGAGAGAAATTAGGACCATATTGGAAAGCTCATAGACAAGAATGTTTCTCAAACTTTTCGGCTCACGTAGTATATACAGTTGCGTAGAAAAATTAGGACCATATTGACATGTGAAAGAGCAATGCTCATAGACAAGAATGTTTCTAAAACCTTTTCGGGTCACGTAGTATATACAAGTTGTGTACTTACTTAAGTAGAAGCCCATCTAAGGCTGTAAGAAATGTCACATCTGGATAAGCATTTACACGGGTGACTGAGGTGCCTGATGTTAAAACAAAGAAGCTGCATGCAAAAGTCTATCAACTGCATGCTTGTTGGTAAAGCAGGACCAGAGCTCTGTACTTTTGGTCTCCCTCCCCCTCCTCTCTCTCTCTCTCTCTCTCTCTCTCTCTGTGGGGGGGGCGCAAAGGTGCCTAAGAGGGTCGAGTTGCACATACCCGCTTTACCCCCTCAGGAAGATCCATGCACATTACAAGAGGATCGTCAGCATTCATTACACACAGGTCCCCTTCTTTGGCCCCGACAAAAATCTCGGCTTTTGCCCTGGCAATGTCTTTCAAACTCCCGAAGTTTTCCAAATGCGCAGGTCCAACATTCAAAACCACCCTTACGGATGGCTGCGCTATATCTGCCAGCTCCAAAATCTCTCCCTCGCGACTCATGCCCAGCTCTAGGACGCAGGCGGCAGCAAAGGATGGTAATTTCAGAAGTGTCAACGGGACCCCTATATGATTGTTCAAATTGCCCTCAGTCTGATGAATATGGCCTAATGATTCAAGGGCAAGGGCGGTCATGACTCTGGCGGTAGTCTTTCCAGAGCTTCCAGTAATGCCCACGACAGGTCTTTTGTAACGGCTTCTCACTGAAGCCGCCAAGTGTTGCAGGGCCGTGAGTGTGCTACCTTGTACCTGAACAAAGCCCTTGGTCCAGCCGGCAGGGACCCAGTTAGCGATGACACCAGCGCAACCAAGGTCGGAAGCGTGCTGCAGGAAGAGATGGGCATCAAATCGGGGACCGGAGAGGGGGAGGAACCAATCACCGGGTTCCAAGGTGCGGGTGTCGGTGGAGATGCTGCCAGGGGGGCCGTGAGAGATGAGGAGACCACGGGAGGCGTGGGCGAGAAGGGGGGAATCCCACAGGACACCACGGGGGCCATCTTGCCAGAGGCAATGGGGAGCCACGGAAGGAGCAGCAGGGATGGTGAGGCGAGGGAGGGTGGGCGAGAAGCCATAGCCGGCCACAAGAGAGGAGCTCCTCTCCAACAAGACAGTCATCTGCTCTCTCAACTCACATTTAAAGAGAAAACTACAAGCACTGTCATTGGGATGTTAAAAGCTCTCTCTCTCTCTCTCTCTCTCTCTACATTTAGTGCACTCACTCTCTAACCTAGCCACTCTCCTCCCCACCCCGGTGACCTGACTAATCATCTCTTGCCTATTTCCCTTCCCTAACTTCATCCTTATTCCCTTATTATTTAACCTCCTTACTAACTAACCTCTTCTCTTTATTTTTTCTTTTACCTCTTCAATAACAATTCTCCCCTCTTTACTAACCCTTCTACCCTCTTTACTAACCCTTTCTTATTAATTTTTCTCTACGTCTTTTTTTTCTTCTACCTCTTTATTAACCCTTTATTAAGTTTTCCCTCTATGGCCCCCTTATTTCTACATCTCACTTCGTCTTAGAACTTAAATTCTTCTTAGATTCTCCTACTTCCATTTCTATTTTACTTATAATTTCATTAGTTTTTCTACTAGGCTTTACTATTACTTCTAACCACTTTTATCACTAATCTCATTATGTTCCCCATTATTCAACGTCCTTGTTAACCTCTTCTTTGTGTTTTTTCTTTTACCTCTTCACTAACCCTTTTCCCCTCTTTACTAACCCTTCTACCTCTTCACTCACCCTTCTACCCTCATTACTAACCCTTTCTTATTAAATTTTTTCCATGTCTTTTTTACTTGGCCAGCACTAGAGAGTTTCGTAGCATTCTGAAATCCTATGACACCATGTGGTGCATTCTAAGGCGTGAGATTATCATGTTTAAAAACAACCTTCCTTGTCTAAAATTAGTTTTCGTTCGATGCAACCAAGAGCAAGACACAACTAGGAGCGCGTAATTGGCCTTTGCATTTGCATATTATCGGGACTACGAGATCAATGAGGTTACGATTTCACCTTAAGATTCTAGGGCTTGCACATCAAGTTTGTAACCATTCTTACTTGTGTGCATACTTCTAGCGGTGGTGATATAGCAGAAGATGTCCTCACTGGGCTGGAGCGCATTGCATCTTTTAGCTGGCAAGCCACAAACTGGGTGGGTTATCATCCACATTGCTGACTTTCGCCTTTTCATGGCATCAAGTTCCACAACCATGCCGTGAACGACGATCATCTGCATGATCTAATGCCATTAGCTTGCTAGAAAATTTGCAACACGGTCTCATTGTTTGAATCGTCTATAGTACTGTGTGCATACCTCTCGCTCTCACATAGCCCATTCAATGGTTGCTCTCCTCCTTCCTTCAAGTCTGACGTTCCTTTGGGTGCAAAATGCTAAAACACTTGCGACTGGCTGCTTTGTGAGGTAACAGGGAGTCGTGGCTTCTTTGCATTGCTTTTCCAAGGTTTTGTGAGGGATCTTCTGACTTTGTCTGCTTGCATCTTCATTTCTGTTGAGTTCGTCTTGTTTCCAAGGTTGTGTAAGGATACTTCTAAGTTGGAGGATTCTCTTCATGCTGGCAGTTCTGCTACATCGTTTCTTTCTTGCTCTAGTTTCCATTTGCCATTACGCTTCGATTTCATTGCCAATACGTACCTTCATCTATGTACCAGAACATAACGCGCCCACAATGTAGCTTCAACTACTGGCTGCTATGTACCTTCATCCGTCTGGTATGCATCTCTTCATATGCACACATTCGAGTTGCAAACAATCTTCTTCAATAGTTAACAAAACATTGCTCACCACAAGTGACTTTCCCTGTGCACAAATTTTCACGTGGAAGGCATCGTCGTGCCTTGTTGATCTTCTCCCAACACTGACGTCTGGATTGTCTGATCAGATATCCACTTTAGAGTTCAGTAATGAAAGTTTCTTGTTGCTAGTTTTGCATTTGCAATTCGACATGGAGAACTAGCGCTCCATAAGCATGGAGAAGTTTTTGTGTGTAAAGTTTTGTGGCTTGCGTGCAAAATTCATTCTGAATTATTTGCCATCCATTTTCTCATACAAAGATTGGAGATGCTGTTGATAAGCTCCGAGACCAGATAGCATGTTAGTTGAACGATGAAGAGACACTTGTGAAGGCGGATTAGTGGAGCGATGAGGGAACATCAGATTATTTGAACGTAGATAGTTGAGCGATGAAGGGTCCCAACATATGGTTGTTGAACAATGATCGTGCCATACTTTTGCATCGATATGCTTCTGTACAAGCTCGCTTCTACAGATATAGTGTTGGGTGTGACTTGTCTTGCTTTTTTCTACCTAGCCCTCCTTGTCTAAAATTAGGGAAGGGTCCGAAAACAACACAGCTTGTCTAGAAAATTAGTTTCCCACCGTACTTGAGCTTTCCCAGCGTTGTACTCTTCCAGACAGGAAGAATGCTAGCCTTACGTAGTAGCCTTGGATTGCCCTCGCGGCCTTTCCTGATTTCTGCAAGGGACTTGCACACACCAATGGATGGGTTGAATTCATGATTTCTCAAGCTTCCTTGGTCTCTACATTCACCTTTCGACAAGAACACATACGCACATAAGTAGCCAGGAAGTGAATCAATATCAGGTCTCCCTGTAGCGATCCCTTGAGCTTTTTTGGTTTCAAAAGCAAAAGAATGTTATGTCGGCCATTTCTTTTGTCCTCAATCTTTGCAAACATATTGGGTAAGTATTCATCACCATCTCCGTATTTTGTAGTTCCCCAGGGCTTGTTTGTGAGAGTTTGCATAATGTGTTAAGGGGAAGTGTCCGAGAAAACCAGACGTTGAGTTGGCTAACTTGGTTTGATTGAAAATTGTGGATACTTGTGAATAAGCTGTTCAATAGTGCTGCTTTTCTCAACCGCGGAATAGATAAGTTGTCAAGGTGAATCGAAAGACTATTCTGTTACTTTATGCGACCTTGCATGTTTGGCAATGCGGGTGTGTTATGACTCTCTTAACAATATCGATGTACTGCATATCCAACAGCCTGGGGATAGGGTTTTCTATTTGTCCTATGCAGAGCTTTGAATAGGCTAGGACCCCCACCCCTCCATTTGTCGCTGGAAAAGCATACTCCACGAAAGTGCAAAAGCATATGAACTTTTAGGGATCCACGAACCCACGACTTGCTATGAGGTGCTTGTAAGCACATGCTTGTGCACATATGAGGACTATTTATAAACATATGTTTATTAGCATGCTTATAAAGATTTCGGTGCTAGAAAAGAGCTTCGACGATGCTGGGCCTGCCACATCCACATAGGACAAACATGAAACCCCTATATCTATCAAACATATCCTATCTTATTTCTATAACTTCACTTCTACAATAGCGATTCCCACGTATGCGGACAATGGCATCACATTGACTGTCGCTATTGTTGACGCTCATACACAGTGGAGAGTGTAGCCAAATCTATAAGATCATAATTTTTGTAATGTATATAGTAGGCAAGGGGACAGAGCTGTTGCAAGGGTAACAATCATTGTTGCGATGCATCATGCCTCAGTGTTTGGTTTAGGGCCCCTGCCAGGAATCCTTTTTGAGCCTCCCATACTAACCAACTCATAGGCTAGAGGGTCTGATCCGCAAAAATTCTTACAACTCCATTAGCAGGCACTTTTCTAGCGAGAAATCATGAATTCTACATTTAGATATTTCTTTTGGGTTGTAGGCTACCGTGGTAACTTTGCATGCATTTGCCTTGTTTGACACAAAAGCAATCTATTTCATTTTAGTGTTTTTTTTATTATTTACCTCTCTTTGATGCGACCTTTTAATCTCTAGTATTGTCGAGTATGGAATTGGTATCGCCGCTCATATAGCAATATCCAATAATATTATGTGATCATCATGCTAGAGTTGCCATAGATTTTTTGAGCTAAGGAGCCTTTAATTGTACGATATGTGGAGAATTTTCAACACAATGGAAAGGTCAAAAGCTTCACGTGTCGCGATTTCCCATCTGCAATAAAGGGTAATTGAACAAAGTCAAGGCAATTTGTGGCGGACGAGGAGGCAGGATTAGGGCGGCCCATCTGCGAGCTCGTCTCCAATGTCATCCTCCTCGTCTACTTTGCAGCCACCATCTATCCAATAGCCAATAAGCAGAGTGAACTTGCCAACCATTGACAGTCTATGTAAGTACGACATTGCAAGATTATTTTATTTTTGTTCAACACATCCAACACTAGATGTCTAACACCATTGACAGTCTATGTAAGTACGACATTACAAGATTGTTTTATTTTTGTTCAACACATCCAACACTAGATGTCATGAGAAAAATGTGTAGTGTGCTCCTTAGAATGTGTGCGCAAGGACATTGGGAAGAGAAAGGAAAGGGAGAAAATAAAAATAAAATATATGGCGGAGAATCAGCACAACTCTCTCCATAAATTTATAATCATAGGGGAACATGCCTTTCCCCGGTTTTGAAAAAGATGTGACCACCAGTGTTGGAGGTGTAGCATATGAGAGAGCCATCTTTATGGTACTTTAGAATTCCTCTCCAAATCTATTAATTCCTTTTGTTTTCATTTGTTTCTGCTAGAGTTTGCAAATTCAAAACAAACATCATACTTTGGACAAATATATTCTTCAAAAGGTATACATATCCCAACCTCACCTATGCGAGACCTATGCAACAATTAGAAAATAGACATTAGACACGAGATTGTATTCATCATGTCAATTATCATGCACATCAAATCTTCAAATCACGTGAATAGAGGTCTACATGTTTACATACTACATGTCTACTAAACTCAATGTGAGTCATGCACTTGCTGCATATGACCTGGCCAAGCATTCTAGTTTTGTCTACCTCTTTATTAACCCTTTATTAAGTTTTCCCTCTATGGCCCCCTTTTTCTACATCTTGCTTCATCTTATAACTTAAATTTTTCTTAGATTCTCCTACTTTCTTTTCTATTTTACTTATTTTTTCATTAGTTTTTCTACTAGGCTTTACTATTACTTAGTTTTTTTGTACTTCTTCTACTAGACCTTACCCTCCCCTCACTAATTTATCAAGGTTTGTTATCACCTTTCTGAACCTTTCCAAACTCTTATTTAGTAGCTGTCATTTGTTATAGTTCATAATGTTCCTTTAACCTCGTCATGTTCTATGATCTAAAAACCTCTTTCCATTATTCTACCATCAATGTTTTTGCTTCCCCATTTTTTTATATTTATACTTTCGTTCTACAAAAGTGCCGAATTCGCCCTCCACAATCTCAAAAGCTCAAAATTCACTCATTGTTACTCCAAGCTACTCAACACTCATAAGATTAAAACATGCTTGATAGGTTTGTGGTTAAGTGTTAACTTTTATTGTGACCCCTATAACAAGGGAGGGGTATTTATGACACCTATCGTCTTGTCTTCCCAACTAAGGTTTTAAGCAGGTTCTCACCACATTTTTCTTGTTGGATGGTGGCAGGTATGCAGACTCTGCACTTCAATAAAAATGATGCTTGCTAGGACTTACCCAACTCAAATTTTTGCAATTTATGCAAAATCATTTTGACAATATTGCTTATCTCTTGTTAACTTTTAAAAAAATATAAGTATGGGTTCACCTACTTGTTCAAACTTTTCCTTTAACGCAATACATTTCTCTTTCTATTCCATTGTCTTCACTCTTTTGTCATTTCACTATGCAAAGGGGTGTTGTCAAGTCTTCCACACATAGGTCCTTCCCCCTATAACTACGGGCAATTCCACATAGTACACTTAAGTCATCAAGGCCTCTTGGCTTCTTGACTCCTTTGATTAACTTTTTCTTTAATTAATTTTTTCATTAAAAAAATTGTTTAATAATCCTTTTCTTGTCCTTTCAAAAATATTCTTGGGACGTCACACTCCAATCAAAATCTCTCAACAACCCACTCTCAACTCCCTCTCCCACCTCCCAAGTGGTACTTTCTTGTTTTCAGCAACTTGAGTTCTTTGCCTTTACTAAAACTCATGAACTCAAAGCTCTTGCTAAAATTTTTCCCTAACTCTCTCTCTCAATGACTGGATTAAACTCCTAAAGTTCTCTTGTATAGCAAAAGTGATGGTTCCCTTGGTAGACTTCAAAGCATTGCCTCTAACCTTGTTGTCATAAATCTCAAGGATACTAATAATTTAAATCAGTATCTTCCTATCATTCCCGGCCTTGCAAATGACATCCTCATTCTCAATGGTGCTTTCCTCCTCCCTATCCCCACTGGTCTAGCCCCTTCCAATAGCAACATTCATAGCTTCATCAACCTTCATCAACACCTCCAATAGCAACATTCATAGCTTCATTAACCTTGATTTTATATCCCCAAAAGATAAAGCCTCCTTTGAAACCCTCTCCTAGTCTCTCTCATAGCCTCCTAAACATCTTGGTAGTAGAGAATTCAAAAGCTTTGCTTCTTGTGTGACTCTTCCCTCCCCTAGACGTATTGAAATGAAAGCTCATTCCGTTGATTACAAAATTAGTACCTAGACAACCTAAGTTTCCTAACACCTTCCTCCATCCAATATCTCAATTACATTTGCAACCTCTCATTGGAAGAGGTTGATCTATCCAAGGAAGATGCCTATCAGGGCTCTCATCATCTAAACTCAAACAACTTCTTCAAAAACCCCTAAACTCTATTGACCACTCCAAATGCGGCCTCACCAAAGAAATCTTCTTTTGGTCAAAAGATTCCAATTGTAACAATGCTAGCTCTTCAAAGAGAGATGACAATTATTATATCAATAATTGTTGGAACATCTTCATACCCTATACAAACATGTCCTGCAAGTCTTCCATCCTCTGGCTTGATCATGTCACCTAGTACATGCTTAACCACCTTGACATTTTCTTCCCCATTGGTTCCTTACAAGAAAATATTTTTGCTTTCCTAAATTGGATGTCGTAATTTTCCAAAAAGGTCACTTTCTTCATTTTCACCTTTTACTACTTCAGGATCTTGCTTCTTGAAACAACCAAATCCCTCTCCTCCTCAATTGACTACTCCCTCCCTTTCTCCTTTCTCAACCTCCTAGGACCCTCTTTAGCCCTCAACCTTATCTCCTTGTCCTTTACTTCTAAACTTAACCCCCCTCCACCCAAAAGCACACACAACTCTCCCCCAAATTCTAGAAAACTATCCCTTCAACCCCGCTTAGTAATCCCTCTCTTACCTATCATGTAAAAGGTTTCTAACTTGACTCTTCTGCTAGTTCAACTCCTAAAAGAAAAGCACCAAATAATGATGATACCCCACACTTCTCCATCAACTTACTGTCTAACAAGTGTCATATATGTCCCTTTATTTTTTAAAAAATAAAATTTTATTTTTATATGTAAATACTTTTACCCTATGTTTTCCCTCCCTCTCTATATAGATCTATCTATATCTACTTTTCCCTTCTCTATATGTCTCTATAGATATATACTACCTTCCCCCCCTTCCTTCCCTCGCCCCCCTCTAATTTTCTATTCCCCTTACTAGTTAATATATTTCAAATTTTCACGCAAAAAAAATTATATTCCCCCTTTGTTACTTATGGAAACGAATCCCCACTTTCAAATAAACTTTCTAAGATTATTTTTTACTTCCTTAGCCCATTTAATCATCTTTATTTTTTTCCTTCTTTTTAGCTTACCTTTATTTAGATTATTTCTTTTTCAAACTCTTCTAACCCCCCTTGTTTAAATTCCTATCTTCTTAACCATACATTTAAACTTTCCATCTTCATTTGTTTGAATTCCCTCCACATCTTTTTACATTACCCCACTCCCTCTTCCCCCCTTCTACAAAGGTTCATTATTTCTCTCTTTAACCTCTAGACTGATCGTGCTACCCAAACAATCTTGTATTTACATTAAGCTTGATAAGTGTATGGCCAAGTATTGATTTTTATTGTGACTCTGATAATAAGGGAGGGGTGTTTATGACACCTGTCTTCCCAACTAAAGTTAAAACTGGTTCTCACTATTTTTCTTGTTGGATGGTGGCAAGAAGGTAGACTCGCCTCTTCAATAAAAGTGATGCTGCCAATGACTTATCAAAGCTCTACTACTCACTTTTCCTCTTGCAATTTTTTTTTTCACCCGCTAGTGATGCTACTTCATTTTTAGTGGATGTTTATTTCAAAGTTTATCTATTAAAAATTTCTCATTCCTACTCTAAATTGTCTACTCTTCACTATGGAAAGGGGTGTTGTAAATATCTTCTACACACACACACACACATGCTTTACTTAAAAATCATCTCCCCTGATTTTTTCGAATCCCTATTTTTTTGCCAACCCCTCTAGTTATTTTATTTGTGCTTATGATTTATACTTATTGTGTCCTCTTTTATCTTTATTTCCTTCCCCCTCCTTTTTACATGTTTTATTCTTATGAAATTGATAAAGCACCCCCCCTTTCCTTCTTTACTTTAATTAGTTTCCCTATTTTATGTAAAGTTGAGAAGATGGATTTAATTGATGTGGTGGTTGATTACCAAAAGTTTGTAGCTTCATAGAATAGCTTTAAACCCAACCCCTAACCTCAAGATAATTCTAACCAATCCCCCAACCTTGGTATTCTCCCCTTCATCATTTCTTTTCCTTACACACATGCCCCATTCGTTATCCCATGAAACCTTGCTTCTTGAGTGATGTATCACTGCTACTTAAGCCCTTCTCTCCTTACACCTGCTTCCTCACCCTTGCTTCTACAAACTCACACTTTTTTGAGTTTGCTAGGGATGCTTGTGATGCTTCAAGCCATCATGCCTCTTTTTCCCTGAACCTCATTGTCTGTTCTTCCCTTTTCCTTCGGCCTACTTTGGTGCCCTTACTTTATCAATGCGACTCTCCTTTACGTTTGTTGAGTTGGCACCCCTACTTGCTCAATGCCTCTTGCTCAAGTCGACCTTTACTCAAGTGCCACTCTTCAACTCAGTCAGCTACGACAGAATCTCTCCTTACGTACTTTGGCAGGTCTACGATTCCCTTCCACCCTTCTTCTTCTTATTCTCTCCATTTACTTTGGTTCTTTGCACCTCCTTCTGCTCTACGTAGCACTTCTGCTTGCTCTTCCATTGGTAGCTTGTGATGGCACAAGCTAGCGTCATAGTATTTTGAGTCATCATGACGTTTAGGTTATTCATTTGCATGTTCCCTAGGTTGCCAGTGCACTTGGCAAAACTTACATAACTTCCCTTATTCTTGTCAAGCGGCCTCATAAGTGTGGCTTCCTTGAGCAGTTATTTGCTTTGCTTCTTAGCCTCACAGGCGTTGCTTTTTTTATATTCAAAGCTCTCTGGTTGTGTTTGTTAGTGACTTTTTTGCTTGTGCTTGCAACTTATCTCTCGACCGTGACTTTCCTTATTACTTCTTGCACTACCTTTTCATGCTTGAGCCACTTACATGGTGTGTGTCTCTCTCCTAAGGAACCTTTTAAGATCAATATCCTTTCACGTCTCTCTGTACCACTACATCCCTCACTGTATATATAAATAATCAAACGTATGTATGTATATATAAAAATAAATAAATAAATAAATGTAAATATAAGTATATGTATAGGTAGGTAGGTAGGTAGGTAGGTAGAGAGAGAGAGAGAGAGAGAGATTTTTTGCTTGCATTTTTTTGTTGACTCGTTTTTTATTCTTATCCCTTTTAGCTTTTTATGGGGATATATTTATATCACCTTTCTAGATTACTATAAGCCTATATAGACTTATAATTATTTTATTATTTCATTTGCTAATTAATTTTTTATTCAATTGCTTTTAATCCAGTGTACTTTCTTCTCCTTTAAATCATTTAGTCAAATTAATGTAATATTTAGGTAATTACCTCCACACTTGTTTATTAGAATGTCTCTTGATCTTTTAATAGTTTTTAATGATCTGTAATTTTCTAGCTTACATTTTAAGAACTTCGTCGTACATGCTTAGTTTAAAATACAAATATGACGTAGTTTCCTTAAATTAATATACTTAAGTCATCTTCTCCGTTGGCCCTTAACTCGATTGCTTTAATTTTTGTAATTTATTGCTTATATTTTCCTTTATTAAATCTTTTTCCTTATTCATACTAATCTATTCAATTTTCCTTCAATAAAATGCCTTACTTTTTGTTGATTGATTGTTGATTAATTGCCTTAATCAATTAATTACCACAAATATTTATAGAACTTATGGAAAAAATTGTTTTATTTCCCCTTGAGTTTAAAATCTTTGGCTAGATGTCCTTATGTGCAATCATGGGTGTGGTATACCCCTCATAATTAATTTCTTCTCAATGGGTGTGGACTACCCCCCATTAATAACATTAACGATATCAACAATTAAGTTGTTCTCATAAGAAGGTGCTTCATCCCTTGGTCTATTTTAATGGTGTTTCTTCAAATGGGTGCGAGCTAGCACCTCTTTTTTCACACATTAGATGTAGACTATCTCCCTTTAATTTTTCTTCGTAATTACTCTTGTTATGCTCTAGAATCTAGAAGGTTGTGCATGTTCCTATGTAAAATAATAACAAGATGGGGAGCACAGGCATTACCTGTCTACCCAAATCAAGCTATATTGTTCTAACACATGGTTTATTTGGAGGGTGGCAGGTAAGTGGTCCCTGACCTTGGAGCGTGGACTACCTGATGGATTCGACACTTATTTACTCATTTTTATAACCTACCAGAGTTTGGTTATAATAATACATTTAAAATTATACTTAATTTGAGTTCTTCAAGTATTTATTTTCCATATCTGAATTATTTCTAGTTAATGTTTTTAAGCTATTCTATGACTGAATCAATTGTATGGTTCACTTATTAATCTAAACACACACTTTCTATCATTTCCTCCCTTTTGTAGCCCTTCTTTCTCCACCTTTCGTTCTCAAAAGCCCCAACCCACCCTCACACCCCAAACCCCCCCGCCTCCCCCATCCCCTGTGTCCCCTTCCCTCTTCATCTTCTCCTTTCCCCCTATTTGCCTCTATTTCCCCTGTTTTTTCCCCTCCCCCCCCTATTTTTTCTTATTTTTCTCCTAATCCCCATATTTTTAATCTATTTTTTTCCCTTTTCTTTCCATATTGATCCCCTATTTTTCTCTAACTTTTTCCTTCCTTTTCTTTTTGCTACAAACCCCCCTATTTTTTCCTAATTCCCCCTAATTTGTCTCTATTTTTCTCTTATTTTTCTAACTTCATCTGCATATGGGGATCAAGGAGGAGAAGTTGGAGGCTCAAGGCCAAAAACTCTATTTCTCAGGATGGCCAGTGTTGTCTCCCCACTCTTGACCCTTGGTCTTCCGATTGGTGTTCATCATCCTTGGCTCTTGATGAGCCTACTCCACCTGCTACTGGAAGGGCATTGGGCCACTATTGCGAGATGATGATGCCACATGCAAAGATGAGGGTTGAGCTTGTAGTGCATCTACCCCCTACTTACTACCTTCAATTGAGACTCAAACGCCTTTTTAAAGTGGTGAACCAGTCCACTACAAGGTCATCCTCCAATGCTACCACCTACCGATGAACATGGAACATAACCCAAGCTCTCCTTAAGGCCGATGAACTCGGACAAGAGTCTGCATACAACCCTTAGGCCATCATCAATGAGGTAGCCCTGTGAAGTCGAGTAGCTATCCTCATCAAAGTAAGCATCACACCTTTCAACAAAGGCTAGCTTCCCAGGCCTTGGTGGTGCTTTGAAGTGAAATACCTCATGTAGCAACTTTAGGCTCACAGGCGGACATGTATATTATCTATCATGACACCGTGATCTTCTTTGTTGTATGAATCCAAGTTCTCTTCTACCAAGGCTTTGTTCCACACCTACTTCCATGGTAGTTGAGCTAACTTTAGGAGCTTATTGCTCCTAAGTATTCCTCAGGACTCATCCAGGTGGCGTAGCTGATGCAATCATCCCTTAGTTGCTTCTGACTCATCCAAGTGATGGTCGGTAGTGATATCAGGATTGGGAACAAAAAATTCTAAGGGGACTATTGCTTCTAAGCCAAAGGCCATATGAAAGGAGTAAGATTTATAGTGACCTTATAAGCAGTTCTATAAGCCCATAAAGCAGAATGAAGTTTAGTATCCCATTCACTCTTGGATGATTGCACTATTTTTTTGAAAATAAGCTAAGTGTTTTGTTCGTGGACTCAGTTTCACCATTGCCATGAGGATAATAAGTAGTGGAAATTGTGTGCATGATTTTGAAATCAGTCTTGAGCAACTACACTACATCATTAAGGAAATGTGAACCTTGATCACTAACAAGCTATAGAGGACACATATCTGCAAATTATATTTTCAAAAATAAACTTGGGAGTGTTCTGAGCCGATTTATCCCGGAGTGCCTTAGCTTCAGCCCACTTAGTAGCATAGTCAATAGCTATAATGATCTACTTATTCTTTATAAACCTTGCCGGTTTGAAAGGGCAATCAAAATCCAAACCCCATCTTTGAAAATCTTCCCAAGGACAAGTAGGCTATAGTGGCATACACTGATTGGGCAATAATCATCTATTGCCTTGATAAACATCACAATGTATACACTTAGCTTGAGCATCTTTAAACAAGGTTTCCTACCATAATCCTGCCTGCAACATTTTTCTGATAGTTAAGTCCCCTTGGAAATGTCCTCTTGAAGGACATGAGTAAGCTTCCTACAAGACGCGATCACTTGTTCGCTCATGTGGCATAACCCATCTGCACAATGATGATAAAGGTGTCCACCAATTAAAGTGTATTTCCAAGCCTTCAAGGCTAGTTATATGCCTTGTCATGAGTCATTGTATCACGAAATGTACCCTTAGACAAATAATCGATCAACTTGGCATATTCATGCTCACAATAGTCAACTGCAAAGAGTTTAGCATCTAGAAGTTTAGTAGTAGTAACTCCCTAAGTATCCTTGGCTGTAGGATGTCTAGATAAACAATCACCTCCTACATGGGTTTTCCCAGGTCTATGAATAATTTTAAAGTTGAACTCTTGAAGAAGAAGCATCCAATGCACAAGGCACCCTTGAATAATAGTCTTATTGATTAGATAAAGCAATGCATGATGGTCCGTATAAAACACAAATAGATTTTTGAGTAAATAATGCCTTAATTTTTGCAAGATAAATATCATACCCAAAGATTCTCGCTCGGTGGTACTTTAGCTAGACTCAGTAGGTGTCAATAACTAACATAATACATTGGATAATCTAGCCAACCATCTGGCTAAGCACTTGGCAAACAAATCTTTTGTAGCCCTTAATTGCTCGAAGAAAGATTAGCACTTTACCACTACCATTGCAGGGTTTTCTATTTCGAGATTGAATTCTTGTGTTGGATCTGGTACTAATTGCTAACTCTTGTTCCCCTTCTTTTTGCCTAGCAATCTGCTTAGCTTTTAGCTTTTGTTTGATGTCTGTACCCAATTGAAAAATATCATTCTCACCCATAGGTAGGATTTGCAACTCCATCAGTCATTGTTGTGACTCAACATCTTGAGGAATGGATCTATAACTTCAAATCCTTTGGCCAACAACTACTCGAAACCTTCCAAGGATTCATAGGAATGCAAACATCTTGACTATCTACTTTAATGATTATCTCTTCTGAACCCCAATCATGGAGTACTTTTGCAATTTTAAGCCAAGGTCATCCCAATAATATTGGATAGGCATGGTACTCCGTAGCAATCACAATAAAACTAACTATATAATAGATACCACCTATAGAGATGACATCTTGTAGCATATCTTTTAGGACAACTAGCCATCGATCTTCCATGCATACTTGAAAAGGTGATGGTTTGAAGGACTAGAACTTCAACCTCTTAGCAATTTCTTCAAAAATAATGTTGACCTTAGAACCATGATCTATTATCACTCCCTGTATAGTCTGTTTCTTAAGTTTGATGGTGATCAGTGGTACTTCCTTGTTAACTACTCGAGTATCAATAATAGATATAGTGGCTAAAGAATCTACCTCTTTTGGTTTCTTGGATGACTCTATAATCTGTTGGGCAAAGAAATCCCGACAATGTGGAGCTATTCGCATTAACTGAGCGAATGTTAGGCTGACTTGCATATCCTTGAATATTTCCCATGCTTGGGCTAGCTCTACACTAGATTCTGTTGAATGCTCTATTTGGATGCATTTGCCTTAGATTTTGAGGATTTCCCTTGGTCACTAATGGACTACTAAATTTGTTCAGGCATTTCCACTACTGGAGCTTTACCCTTTAAATCCCTTGCAATTTTAGCAGCTAACTCCTTTTGATCCTTTCAATTAATTTCCTTATTTGAGGCACCCATTCCTGTAGTGGTCACAACTAATCCTTTTGACCTGGTAACCACTTGGGCATCAAGTGCGTCTGGTAGCTCGGCTACAACTGCTCTGCATTTTGAATCTTTCCATGTTAGTTTTGAGAAATTTCAAATGTTCAATCCAAATTGGATAATCAAAGCATAGATGATTTTCTAGACAACAAAAACATTTAATCTTGGATGGATCGGTTTTGTCCTTACCATTCTCACCTTTATCCTTCTCCTTAAGACATGGTGACTTACCATTCGATAACTGAGCATCAGTTGCTTCACCTGATTGCTGATACTTTGAGATTCTTATAATTGAATCAATAGTCTGAGTCAGTATGCCCAAACTTGGTGCAAGTATTGCAATAATTAGTTTTGCATTCTTCTTCTAAGTGTCCACCCCTAGAATGCTTATTATAATATTTATCATCATTGCTTGATTTCCCTCAAATGCCCAATTCTTTCAATGCCTTCTTCAACTCATTTTTAAGCTTATCTTTCTTTGTTGGCATCTCCTCGGGGTCGCTACCAGCATCTTTATTCTTTGCCTTGCTCTTTAATCCTTCACTCGTCTCTAGAGCAACAGCTCATTTTAGCAATTCTTCATAAGTCTTAGTTAGATTGACTACGTCTAGCTTGTGCAAATCTACTTGAGTGTAACATGTGATCAACCACGCTCACTCAGACTTACTATCTGGTACAGTATTAGACTGATTGATAAGAGCTCACATCTTGACTAGAAAGTCTTGGAGGAACTCTCCTTTGTTTTGCTTTACCTCACTTAGGTTCATATGAACATCTTCTTCATTGATCTCCCACCTAAAACCTTTGCAGGAATAGGAAAATATCCAATTGGAAGCTCGTTGAACCATCTCTAAGCATTTTTTATTAAGGTACACAAAAAATAATCCATGTATTCCTCATCTGTCATGGCACCATTTGTGTGGCAAACTTATAAGAAACTATGCAAATGACTATAAGGGTCTTCGTCCATCAATGCCCTTGAAGTTTTGAAATTTTACCTTGATGTTGTGGACTTAGATTCTCCGCTTATTCCAGAGGCAGTCTCATCCTTACTCCATAGCTATGGTAGATAGGTCTTCCGCTCTATAGAACCAAGTCACTAGTTCTCCACCTATCATACCTGCCTTCATGTGTATGGGATCGCAGTCGACTATCCCATATCATGCTATCTTCGGGCCTTTCAAGTGTAGGTCATTGTACATGTGCAAGTCGAGTAGAACTTATGTCCATGGTAAGAGGAACTTGGGCAAATTGCCTAAGCTGTTCCATATTCACTTCAGGTCTTTGGTGGGATCTCTCTATTAGAAGCGTGCCGCTCTTCCTGTCGATTGATCCTCTCGCCATCTGCTATGGTTGGTCTTCATCCTTCATCTCTCTCTCGATGTAATTCCTCTGGAAATAGTCGAGTATTGTCAAATTCATTCTCTCTGTTCTATAATTTGGTCTTCATGTTTAATTTGATGTTCTAAAGAGGGAATGGCCAACTACTCAAAATCCAACGTTTTCATAGATATTCGCTCAGACTCCACGTACCATGACAAACCTTCATCTGCCAATCTTCTAGGATGCCTCATCCCAAGACCAGTGTTCCATCCTTCTGACTCACTTTGGCACTGGTCAACATGAACCTCACTGACCTCTCAATTCAAAGGTCACTACCTCGGTTCTCTACATCTCTTGAAGTAACAACTTGTCAACTCACAATTCAATTGACCCTTCAGGTGAGAGGGAGAGAACTCGGCACACCGCTTCTTGTTCTCTGCTGCCTTCTTGTTACAACCGCTTTCTACTAACTATGCAACAACAAACTTTGGCAACAACCTACCAAGACATTCTCAAAGAAGTATATGTAGAAGTTGTCGAGCTACTTGGAGAATAACAGTTACTAGGCCATTATGGTCTCATTGTTGGGTTCTAGAAATGTTTTTTGCTATTCAAAGCATACATATATTCAATGTGATTGATGAAATTTGTGGTGATGGCTCATTACTTTTGGGCTAATTGCATTGCTTCCCAAGAAGCCTAACAGGTTAAACGTGATGTTTAATTCTTTGTATGATACCTTGGCCAATCATTGGTAGTTAGAACCAAATACTTTACTGGGAAACTAAGTAAAAAAGGAGCAACATGGGTTTGTGTATATCTATGGCATTTTTGAGAGAATATTCAATATAGCCCTTGAAACAGACTATGCTCTAGACAAGGGCTTTGAAAAGACTTGAGAAAGCATCAAATTTCATTACATGTGATTACACCATGATTTATGGAGCACGTGGCATCTTTGTAAAGATCGTGTTTCTCCCTTATCCTCCATTTCCTTTGCTATGATGGTAGTGAATGGGGGCCTGTATAGGATGGTTCAATTTAAGCAATTGGTAAATTGAATTTCATACAATTCTTATACTCTTTGCCTTTAAAAAATATTCCTTGATTAAGTAGATTTATAAGGCTACAAGGAGAAGTTACTTGGAGAGGATTGGTGCTACATAGTGATGCTCAATTAGGGATTTAGTCATTTGTGGATGGCGTTGACATTCATCAAAAGACCAAAAGATATATCGAGGACTTTTGTAGAGCAAGGTATACCTTGAGGAAGATCATGCTATCCATTTCATTAGGAAGTCCAAGCATATCTTCAATCAAGAAGCATATCTCTTAGTCCTCATCATGGCTTGGATCGAGTTTAATCTAGTGCAAAAATCCAAGCAACCAAGTAAGTATGGAAAGGATTTTGTGTGTGCATGCGTGCATGCACGTGTGAGTGTGCGTGTGCGTGCACGTGTGGTTGCGGGTGCATGTGGGTGAGCGTGTGGGCCTATTATTTCATTCACCTCTTCAACTTCCCCTTTAATGGGATGTTACACATCTCAAAACATGAACCTCAAGACCAAAACCTTATCCATGGTTACACAGATCTTAGCCTATTTGAAAATACACATAGATTCTTTCTCATTAGTTGTAAAAATCTTGGCATGGAAAACCATGACAACCTACTAGATAACATAGAAGGAAAAAGACCAAGTATTAACTAAAGTATCCACAATCACATTCACATGCTATTGGAAAGGCATCCCCTCTAAGAATCTTCCATTCTCTTATCTAAGACTTCTTGGTTTTCTTTTCACCTACTTGGTTCCTCTTGTGAACTTTGATATTTTCTTCTTTTTCATCCTAAAATCATGCAATCAATTGATATCCTTAGCTTCAAGATGACTATCCTTATAGTATGTTTTGTTTTGAGAGCCAGCTTTGCTGTGCAGGCACTTACAACCACCAGACATCTCATGGAGAACTCTTCCCCCCCACCTTATTTATTCGACACCACCTCAAGTGTGGACCCTCTGAACCAAACAAAACTCGGAGAGCGGAGAAGACACTAGGACCTTGATGGACCCACGCATGCAAGGCTTTCCTTCGACCCCCAGGCCTCCAACTCACCACGCTAAAACTCCATAAACCGACGGGTGCTCAATCTGGAGCTGCCATACCCATACTGGGTATTGGCTCAACACTTGGATGGAATCGTTTCATACACTTGGATGTCCACAAAAATATCTAAAGGGTTGATATCACTCTTTGTTTGTTTATTTTATTCTTCTTTAGAATGGATGGATTGGCTTTCATATCCTCTTAAAACACTAATTTCTAATGCTTCAGTGTGTGCTTGAAACACTAATATTATGAGCATCAAAAGTGGCTATAATATTTGCTCCAATATCATCTTCATGACATGCCTCATCTTGTGTAGAAGATTGCCTGGGAAGCATATCTTGCTCATCATCAACAGAGTCATCTACATAATCATCAAAATGCCTACTACATGTGTGAGGTACTCTCTCTAGCCTTTATCATTCCATCCTTTTGTGTTGTCCATAAAAAATCTAAACACCAAACTTGTTTTAATAGCTCATGTGATGCAAGTTGCTTCTTTTTCTGCTTCCATGGTAACATAACATGATGTCATCATTAGAGCTACTATCATTACTATTATCACTTTACGCTTTATAAGAGTCCTCCTACATTTTCGATCCCATTTCCTTTCTTTGACTTTTTATAGCTAAGCGCAAATATGTTTATCTTCAAACAATATCCCTTCGAAGATTTGAATTCTTTGATTAATTTCAAAAGCAATCCACTCATGTATGATACAATACTTGTATTTGCCAAGATATCATTTGCAACAAACATCCTATCTTTTTGAGGGAGAATACTGAGTGAAAGAGGAACCAAATATTTACCTTACACTTTAAATTGGTTCTCTACAACTTGTTCATCTATGCACCTCAACTTTATGCGATGGTTCCATTAATATCCCTCTCTCGTATTGGGATCATAAATATGATCATTTATGAAATATAATAATTCTTAAGTAGTTTATACTTCATTTGAAATATATCACAAAAATAGGTGATTGTCCTAAAAAATTTGCAACAATGCAAAATTTACTAGGGCTTCAATAATGCTTAAGATGTTTGACACCTCAATTAGAGCACAAATAACTTGTTTAACATTTCGTTTCACATATGTCAATGAAATGATTGATTTTGTTGATAACTTAGCCCATTTTACCCTTGCAGCATAAAAAGTTATCTTGCTTTTATTTTAGATTTTGCAATTCTCTTCAAACTAAGCATAGGTGATTTCCCAATTATCTTACAAAAGGGGGCACCTTTTAGTGAGGGCTACAACCCCTATCCTTGCAAAGGAGAACAACTCAAGGACCCTAGAATGCATTTGTGTGCACACAATGCTTTAGACTGAGGTTGCTGTAAAACAATGAAAACATTATGGAGGCGAGTGAATATTGCATTTGATTGAAGCTGAGGCCTCATCTAACCTTTTATGACTGCTAGCAGTGTATAAACAACTAAAAGGTGATCTCATGAATAACATTAGAAATATAGGAGGAGCACAAATAAGGTTTTGAAGAATTAAATGTTTATTGTATAAAACTGCATCACAATTCTCTGGATGCCATTCAAGATTGGAATGTAAGCTCAAAGAAATGTCCCATTTAAAGTATTTGCAAGTACTTGAGCGGGCCAACGGATGGAGGAATCTGGCCAACCCCTTGAGATTGAAAGCTTCCCCATTTCTGTTGGGATTGTTGTCCTTGGTGATCCACTTATGAAATTTTCAATGAAAGAGGGACTTCTTCTAGACTCGCAAACTTTCACAAGTTGCAAGATTGAGCAAATTCACACATCATGCCTGTCTAAACAATAGATATTGGTTCGATTGATGTGATTCTACTACATAAATGGATGTTCAACACAAACCCCTATGAATTTTGAAAACTGTTCTTGTCAAGACCAAACTCTCGTGGTTCTTTGTGTGTCAAGTTTATGGATCAAGCAATGGGTTCACTAACCAAAAGACTGGAACTTATGTTAGGATTTTCAATCCGCAACGCCTTCATATCTAATTTACTTACTCAATCCAAGAAAACCCCACCCTATTCAAATCAAAGGGCCAAAGACCTTACAAAATATTGACACAAGAAAAAGATTGAATTGTTTGCCTATACATGGGACATAGTATATTGCATTCTCTGCTCAGAGGCTTCAACAAAGAGAGGCTCTTTCTTCTTCGCTAAAAGGAGCATTAAAAAATAAAGTTACATTGCATATATGTGAACAATCCTCTCTGCATACAGCATTTTAGTGGGTGCAGCACGATGGCACACAATAGTAGTGCTTCTAACATCGTAGAAAAATACGGCTTGAATTCAAGTCTATCATTTCTACGAACTAATAACAACAATTCTACAAGGAAGAAAACATAATTGACATTCCAACAGCTTTAACGCTCTTATCCGACACATACAAAGTAGACAGGGGCACAAAGAACATGAATTTTTTAAAACAATAGAGCAGCGCACTTAAACTTCAAATCCACTATTCCTAAGAACTAATGAGAAAAATTCTTCAGGAACAGTATAACCTTAGTACTCAAATCCCAAATTTTTGCTTAGTGTCGTAATGCTGCATGGACACATGTACTCATTCAAAACTTGAAAAATTACAATGTAGAGACAATGACAAAGGCACATCTAACAGAGAAAGGACAAGGTACCATATATATATATATATATATATATATATGTATGTATATGATATGTATATATGTATATGTATATGTATATACATATACATATATGTATAGGACAAGGTACCATATATATATATATATGTATGTATGTATGTATATGTATATGTATATATATATATATATAGAGAGAGAGAGAGTATAGGAGAATTAAAGGAAGAAAGACAGAAGCAGAGGTAAGGTGCGAGCACTTTGAGTTTGCAGGCATCTTCACAAAGAGACATGAAAGACAGAAAATGACCATAACTTACAAAAACAATAAGAAGTCTAGGAGAAAGGAACACATTGGACTACAACTTGCATGTTTCCTCATAGGACTGCAGCTTTTCCACGTATAGTAATCACTCTCTATTAGAATCAAGATATAGTCTTAGATAACGTGTATAATGTGTGAACAAGCTGATATGTGGATCATCATAGTTAGGGGAAACGGGAAACGGAAACGTTTCAGGATTTCTGGGAGGGCTGAAATGGGGAAAACACCACATCATCAGGCAGGGGGGAGGGGACTGCTTAGAAAAGGGGGTTTTGAGCTGAGCACATGCACATTTAGAATGATCTACCTGTAACCTAAAACATAGTACATAATACATACCTGAAAGAGACATAGTGCATAACATAGGATGGAAGAGAGGGCTGAAAGAGGGGGCTGAAGGAGGATTGAAAGAGGGCTGAAGAGGGAGCTGAAAGAGAGGTCTGAAGAGTGGAGACTGAGCTTTAAAGGAGGGCTGAAAGGGAGTGGATGATGAAGTAGGGCTGAAGGAGCCTGCAGGAGTGAAAGTTCAAAGGACTTCAAAGGAGTGAATGGGGCTCAAGGCGGGTTGGAAAACCCTTAGAAGTGCAACTGTATGAGGCTGAAGGAGTGGAGGGAGTGCAATGTTGGAAGTGGAGGCCAAAATGCAGGTAGAAACAGCAAAGGAAGCAGTGGAGGGGGTGGTTGTCTGAAACGGCACATTTCAGCTGACTGAAACGCGTTTCAGACCAGGCTGAAATGTTTAGACACCATTTCAAAAGTCTGAAACGTTTCAGACACTGAAGCGACATTTCGGACCTGGACCCTTTCTGAAATGGCGTTTCGGGGCAGTTGGGCCCTGAAACGTGTTTCAACGTAACTATGCAGGCTGTGATACAAGGAGTGAACAAAGGCAGATGGCCTGCTGGGGGCAATGACTGTGCCGTTGGGTTGGTTTTGTTAAAGCCTTCCCAATGGTTGTGGAGCAACTTTAAATCAGCAATCAGTGTGGTTTCAACTGCCCTGATCTATTAAACTTTATACACAATGATCCCCTATAGAGACACTTGCATGCTCAAAGCTATATCATACAGAATAACCAGAACGCAAGATAATGCATAGAAATTGAAGAACAATCTGCGATATTCGATTTGTTCAAGCAATCATACATCAGAACCATCCCTAAGACAACTCATAGACATAGCCCCTTGGTACAATAAAATAAATTATTTCTTTACAAAACTAGCGGGCTGCATAAATTTATGTAGAGAAGTAGACCATCATACAAATTGCCCTAAAGCTTGCAAAACAAAGATTGCAGATTGAGAGATCAGCAATGTGGTAATAAGATTACAGGCATGACAGCATCTGATGGCATTGCTGTGTGGCACTTGGCAAAACCTCATGAAGTCATCATTTCAGTTGCATGTATTTCGCATAACAACTATCCCCAATCAATAAGAGGGAGAGGGAGATATCCATTTTCTGGTGGTGGTCTCAAGGATGGTGGCAGATTGAAAAAAGCTGCCGGTAATTGCTCAGCCATATTGTCTGTGCCTGAAATATAAAAATGTCAGTTGGGAGGCAGTACCTGAAAGCAAACTAGCATACTCAATCTTGAAATGAGATCTAACAAAAAATCCTTTGAAAAACAACAACTTCATGATTTATGAAGAAGAAAACATGTCTACAAATTGGTCAACAAAGATCCCACATCCGTTTATTCAAATTCTGAATTTGAGACTTGAGTTTCATTTTCCTCATGAATCCAATAAAAGAGTGTCATAGTATCATCATACATAGAGTCTGCCAGACTCAAATCCAACTTTGCAATGTTGCAGCAAAAATCATACCGTGACTGAAAAGCATAAGCTTGGTGAGGAAGTGTTGGACTGTCTTGAACAGATGCGACTTCCAATCGGTCCCAGTTCTTCGAAGATCCAATTGATATTGCATCAAGCCTTTCCTCGATGGACTTTACAATTCAACACTAGTCTTCTCTTTTTCATGAGGTACTCTACCAGTTACACCTATGCCTTGGAGAGTTTTTCCCCCCAAATGGAAATGGGCAAAAGCCTTATTGGCTTCTGCCACCTTGTGAGTCTCCTCCTTCCATACAGCACTACCAGAATTTCTGGCAGCATCCATTAATTCATCACTCGATCTTAAACCTGAGCAATCAGGTTTTAATCCTTGGTTTGGGTAAAATCTCGGTTGATGGTGCCCGTAGAAGGAGCAGGACCATGTAAGAGAGGGAGGTAGCAAGAAAAAAGCAAGGAACTTGAGCGTTTTTTGTATAGTGCAGAGGTGGCCTGACATGAGGAAAGTGTGCAGCCAGTTTTGAGGTTCTTCACCAAGGAGCTGGTTGATTGACTCATGATGAGAGCAGACTTTGGAGGCCTTGTTCTAAAATCTGATGCCTGATTTTGGGCTATATTAGGCAATTTGGTCAACTTCTAGAAAGTGGGATACTTTTGTTGAAAAGTAGTTATGTTTTGTGGCTGAATTGGGGAGGGATACCTGGAAGTGCGGAAGCTTGTAGATGGACAAATTCAGAAAGATTCCTTGAATTGAGGCCTTTCTAAAAGCTCGGTGAAGTTTCTAGGACAGGCGCTAAATACCAGCCACTTTTGGATGCTTTTCCTGTGTGTTTTCCAAAATTAAGCTTCCAAGGAAGGCACCCAGGTTTTTACAAATATGCCCAATTGTAGTCTTTCTTTTTGCAACTTTACCTCTCTATTGAGTGCAATAGTGTATATACCTAGATGAATTCAGGAACATTCCCAAACACATCCTCTAAAAACACAACATAGTGCAGTTTCAATCTCACGACAGTCACTCATAAGATTGAAAACCATAAACTCCATCACGCATAGCAGGGACTAGCTACTATGACATCCCCACTGACGTCATCAGTGCCCAACAGTGGGGATAGACCATAGTATAAAAATATGCTCTCACACATACAAATCCACACACCCACACATACTTGAGTATCCATTTATATGAAGTCTTCGTACTGAGTTTCTGTCGGCACTTTGGAGGTGAAGGGCAGACTCAGCCATGACGAAGGCTAGCACTAAAGGAGAAGGTTAATCAAAATGAGTGCAATAGTGTGCTTCAGCCTTCTCATATCAGTCCATTATAGTTCCAGCTGATGAATAACTCCATATTCCTCTTCAGATTGCTGATTTTTACTTGTTCTAGCCCCTTCTCCAGATCCTATCCTTCTACCCACAACTTTCCTCTTTCCACACACTCTTTCCTTCTTCTATTTCCCATATCAATTTCTCGTATGAGATAGTGTTGTCATGAGGGACAAGGGTGACTAAGCTACGGAAGACACCATGTCTCATTATAGGTGGAGATGAGATGGACCTTGGCATAGACATGATCAGACCAAGGATTTTTTTTGAAAAAATTAAAGGGTTGGCAAATGGGTACACGTTCATGGTCAGGAACAAGTAAGCAAAAATGAATGGCCAAAGGAACTTCCTCACAAAGAGAACCACCACTGTTGTTGAATGAGCAACTAGAAGTCCAACTAAATGGCAGATGGCTAATCAAGCAAAGGAGGAGGACCAATCAAATGTCAATAAAATCATATAATACAACAAATGTGGTAGTTGATCAACTCCTCTTAGTGGTTGCTTCCAGCATTTTTGAGGTGAGGTTTGCAGATCAGGGGTGACACTGTTAATGCAGGACTTTGAGGAATGGTCCACTGAATTGTACTTTGTGGTCGAGGATGGAAGATGTCATCAGTAAGAGGACCTGAGGATGAGGCCAGTACCATCAGCAAAGATGAAGACTTCCTTACCTTTTCTTGCATTCATTTATGTGGTGTCCATGCTTCTTGCAATAATGGCATTTACCATTTTTCTTGGGCTGACACACATTTTCCGATTTTTTCTTAGATGGCTGAGCTGAACCAGTCCTAGACTAAGAACTACCAAAGTGAGGCTTATTTTTGCCGTTAGCCAACAAGGCTTGATCATCATCATGCACCTTCACAGACATATTTGTACTTCTATTCTTCCTCAACAACAGCCCCACAAGCCCTAAAAAGTGAGTGGAACTATACTACCCCGATGGACAAATTCTAAGTATGGAAACTTTGTTCTTCTCTAAGAGCCTCGATCTTAGTCAAACGATTGGACATTGAGTTACCTTTAGCATCTTTGACATTATCACATTCTCTTTTCAAGAAAGAGACCCTGGTCTCATTCCTTGCCTTGTACATATTCTCCAAGTTAGCTCAAGCTTGCTTGGAAGTCCTGCCGCTTCATTGTAAAATGCTAGTAGAGGATTCTACATGAGAAGAAGAAAAATGGATAATACTAGCAGCTTTTCTGTTGCAGCTACAACTAAGGACACAAGTTCTCGACTGCAAGCTCATTTTGTATAGGATAATAAAGACTGTATCTTTGTAATAAATGACTATACCTCTACTTTTGATGCTATTATTGTAGGGAAAATCCCATGAGCATGCTGAAAATGCTTCTAATTCAGATAGGACAGCACGTTCTAAGAATGTTTGTAATGCCTTCTTTTATGTTCAAGTCAAATAAAAAAGCACATGTAGTGTGCTTCTAGGCACGTGACTCCAAGGAGTGGTTTGAGAGCATTAAACTATTTATGGAAGGCATGCTTCTCAAGACATCATGGGAGTGGAAGATGTTCCAATTTGTTTGTCAAATAGCAAAGCTCAATAGACTTGACTTTCATGGATTTTCTATAAAACATAATTCTTTCTTGGACTTTTTTTGGTTGTTGGTTCATTGTGCAAATAGCCTTTTCCACACTCCTTGACTTCCTTGCACTTTCAATTAATGTTCTAACCATTGAGCTGTGTCTCTTTTCTAAAAAGCCAAGAGGAGCAGAACTTCCCCTATGGCAAGTGTGCTTCCGTCAAGGCTTTGATACCAAGTTACAAAGCAGAGGGTATGGAACAGCATAAGCTAACCTAGAAAGAGTTATGGAGCCTAGGAACCACACTCTGTCCCGGCTGTTTGCTCCGGTATGCCACTCAGGCTTCCATCTCCATCACGAATCTGTTCCAGCCCATGTTCCAAGCCATACCATTGCTGAGCACTACCCAAAACATGCCACGTGTCATCATGGCACTTCTTGGCAGGGTTCCATGTATTGCTGCTGCTCTAAATCTATTCCAAACTCCTCCAGACAGCCAGGCACTTCTCTTCCTGATGCTGCCCATGTGGCAGCCTTCTTTACTGTTTACTCTCTCATCTCTGCCACTATGGAGTTCCACGTGGCTACTCTGAGGTCTCCCTATTGCCACTCCCCCATGAACTCCTCATTTGAGGGCTCACAGATGGGGAGGCGACAAACGTATACTCCAACATAAACTTCACAAAAGAAAAGTATATAGAGCTAAAATAGTAGGAATCCCTTTGATTATATCCCTGGTCATATATACATATATACCAAGGTAGCTTAGCCACTTATTCAAACTAATAAATTACAAATCCCCTACAAATCCTTGCTTACTATCAAGAATATTGTCCAAAAATCTTCCATTAACAATACAATGCTCGTTATATGATACAAAAATGATTGAAGGACCCTTTTCACAAAACATTAAAAACCACCTGGTTTAGCTGGAAATAAAGATCCATATTGAGATGGCCCTATAGTGTCCACCCTTTCTATTTGTCCAGCTCCAAAATTGCCACCTAAAGAGAATAGAAAATAACTGTCACTACACAGGTTTATAACAGCACATAGCAAAACAAACATGCTTGCCTTCCTCCCACTCGAAGAGGAGGCAATGAAATAGAAAATAGAAGGAAAATTGGAACGTTCTTATATCATCCATTACTTTAATTTCTCTCCCTCTCCCTCTCTCTCTCTCTCTCTCAAACACACACACACACACACACACACACACATGCACTAAGCAGAAAAGTAGAGATATAAACAAGATTCAAGATAGATATGACCAACCTACAAATCTTGGAACCATAATATTACTCTAGATGAATTTTCTCTATGTACTACTATGTACTTAATATGTTCTACACACTCACAACTTTAGTTAGGCAACCATTATCATTCTTTTGTATTCTATTGTGTTCCCACGAACTAAGTACACCAAATGCGATCCGTTTTTTAGATCAAAGGAGAAAGGGCCTTTAAAGGGTCCCATATGTGTCATGTTTGGTCTACATGACCCTTAAAAGGCAAGAAGGACATGCAAGCACACTTGGATACACTGGGAAATTTCTGCAAACACTCAGAAATGCAAGTCAACATAGCAAGACAAAAGTAATGGTAATTGGGACTCGAAATAAACAGATGGATTCCACTTTCAAGGGGGAACCTTTGGATACAGTCACCACATACACATAGCTAGGGCTGGAATTTGAAGATAGCTACATATGGAATGCATGCATGGAAAGGAGAATTTTGGGAGTCCTGAAAGCTCTATACAACTTCCAAAATAAATGTAGAACAAGCATCTATGGAACTAGGAGATGAGGAAGTTCCTATATACAATGCTTGTGCAAACAGTGATCCTTTACGAGTGTGTAGCCTGTGCACCCAAGCTCTCTAGAGCTTATTGGAAAAGAATAGAAACAATGCATAAACACTTTCTCATAGGAGAACTAGGGGTCAAGGAACAAACACCCTACCGTATCCTACTAGCTGAGACAACCATGATACCTCTCAAAGGGGAATCCTTATGCCAATACATGGTCTACCTCAACAAGCTTGAGAAGATGGATACAAACAGGATACCACACAAAGCAATGGAAGCTACAAGGACCACTGGATGGCCAAAAATGGGAGTGAAATGGATGGAATTATGGGGCATAACAGCTGCTGTTATACCAAAAGATATAGGAGAAATCAGAAATTTTGTGATACAGAAACTATGGCAAGACCCAAGGACAACGATGCAGTTTTATAAGCAAGAAATTAATGTGATGAGCGATTATGAGATGCAAAAATATCCCGGGGAGGATATATCAATGTTCAAAAGGCATTTAATCTAGAAAAAATAAAAATGGCTCGTAGCCTTACATCTTGAAAGAACACCATCATCTATATACAACACACCATGGTCTATATACAATGAAGTAGAACTGAAAGAAAATACATCAAAACTGCTAGATCCAAAATCCAAGGGAACTGAAAAGAAAGACATCCAATAGTGGTAGATCTAGGAACCACTGCTTGCGGTGGCTCCTAGATAAAAGTTAAGTAGGAGGCAGTGGTGGCAGTGGGTATGTGGAGGCTCCGGAGTTGGTCTGCTCCTCCTCCTCTATAATGTCCATAAGGTTGTGCAAGCCTTCATACTTTGATTTGTATCAATGGGAGTCATACCTGTAATGATCATGTTTGGATCAAAGAGTAGAAAGTTCAGCCTGTAGCCCAAGAAGATCCCCCTACAACCTTGTATGTGACATCTGCAGATTTTCTTTCTCCTCTCAAAGTCGCTGCTGCTGATTTTGTTTCATCGTAGTCAGGTGACTCTATAACTCCACCACCTGCAGATCAGCTTTGGCTTTCTCTGTGACCATGGAGGTCTTTCACATAGAGCTGTGGGTTCTCTCTCAATCTCAGGCTGGTGAAACCAGCCTCAACAACTTAAAGGGTGGTAGGATCCACTTAATTACAGCATACACAGCAAATTGGCAAATAAATATGCACCATAGAATAAATCACAGGGGACCTAGAGCGCTGAAGTGCATTCCCCTTTAGAAAACTTGGTCCACCACTGAAGTGCATTCCCCTTTAGAAGACTTGCAGCCCAGAGTATTTTGGATGACTCTGTGAAATTCCCTCCTATGTAGGCTGCATCGAACTGCTGCAAAAAGGTCAAGGCCTGGAGTTTATCCTGCACCCCACTGAATGTCTCAAATTTTACGGCTGCACCGGCCTCTTTGTTGTAGTCCTTCATCTTCCCTTGAGGTGCCAAATTATCATATATAGGTGCCCAGGCAAAAGAGACAGTAGCACTCACTCTATCTCCCAAACTACCAGCATTGGGAAAAGCTGTATTATTCAGACCAGCACCCATATTTTGGATATTTCCCAAGCCTAGGTTACCCGCTGCTACATTAGGCATACCTATTTGCATCCCTGGGGCTGCTCCAACATTTGCGTACATCATATTCTGTCCCATGGGCTGTAAACTAGGCTGAAACCCAACGCCTCTCCTACACCTTGGTCATCACCAAAAGACTGAGACATCCGCTCTTCCTCCTCTCCAGTAAGGCTCACAAATCTCTCCCTGTGTGACATATTTACTAAATAGTATGCTGTCTTCTTCACTTAGTCTGCTGGACTTGCACCAAGCCAACCACAGGCTCCCCTCTTGAAGAAGTTAGGTGGATCCCGGCAATGGAATCACTGAAACCAGCCTCAACAACGTAAAGGGTGGTAGGATCCATACACAACAAATTGGCAAATAAATATGCACCACAGAATAAATCACAGGGGAGCTAGAGCCCTTCTACTCAGAAACAAGGACACTGATTGGCCCTAAACATTGGCGCCCCTTGCGGTATTTATTTAACATTCATTTGAAGCCAAGTGTCTAATTACGAAGGTCTCTGGGAAGCTGCACCACAGGCAAACCAATGCCCGCAGACTCCCCGTCCAACACACCTTGTTATTCCCAGCTCAACTCCAAATGGTGAACGGCATCTAATCACTAGACAATCCTATATCCTCAGCTAACCAAAGCATGCAATAGAGACTCCAATAGCATCCATTGTCTGAGCCACACCTGCAATTGCATAACTAAGTGCCCAACCAACCAAACACGGCTGAACAATTGCACGACAAAGCCCTCAATAGCTAAACTCTGGTGCAATCAATCGACAAAGCAATTCCAAACAGGTTGCCTCAATCTGTAGCCTCCCTAGCCACTGCCCAACAGCATAAATCAACCTTTCTAAGCGAGGAAAGAAACCAAACGTAATAACTAGCCAGAACCAATCAGGGAACGGCAAAAGCAAGCAAAGACAAGCCCTCTTCTACCCAATATCCAGAGAAGAAAGGTCGCCGAAGCTGGAAAACCCTAGATCCTGCAGAGAAAAGCTGATTCTGTCCTAGCACAGTCCCGAAAGCAGCTTAGAAGAGAACACCCACGCTTGGAAAGTTACCAAAATCCGCGGTAACACCCGGAAGACTCCAGAAATCAAATCGCAATATTTCTTGCAAAGCTTGGTCAGCCTGATAGCAAATTGCAATCTCTTGTGGCAGCCTAGACACACCTGGAAACAGCTCCAGAACAAGACGCAGTCACCTGGCACAGCCCGGAGGACCTGGAAGTGAAATCGCAATTTGCAAAGGACACCCTAGCTGAAATCGCAATCTGCAACAAGCTCCTGGATCAAGTGCGATTTCTTCTGGCAGGCCTTGGATGCACTGGTACTGGCCCTGGCTGATGATGATTTTCCCTGGCAGGCTCTAGAAGCTCTTGGCAGATGGCAATTTTGCTCTAGCAGCACGTGGCAGGCTCTAGCAACTCACAACTGATGGTTTGGCTCCTTCTGCAACTGATTTTGATCTTCTGAGTCCAAAAGAAGGACTCTGGGCTCTTTTTGAAGTCTTGTGCTAAAATTAGCAATTTTTAATTGCACCACTCTTTTGGCCCCCTTGTTGCACACTTTGGCCCTGGAATTAATTGCCTAGTAACTAGGCGCACATTCACTATTTCTAGGGATTTTAATTCCCCAAGTCCCGTCCCATGGCCGGACCATCGTGTTCCAGAGACTCAAGGCAGTCACACACAAATTACGGGAGTCGCTAATCAAAAGTCCCATAATTTCACGTCCTCGTGACAGACCCCCCCTCTTGAAAGAAGGCAAACGTCCTCGATTGCTTGCAAACCAAAACAAAAAGTAATAATAGCAATGGAAAAATCAAAAGCAAATGAAATAACCAAAGCTGAAATAGAAAAATAACCAAATAATGAAATTTGAAAGATAGCCAACAATGCCATCAACAAAGCAAGCAAGTCGCGACCCAACAAACCAACCAAACCTGAAAGGACAGCGTACCAATGCCTCCAATAGGTCAACTAACAATAAATATGTATCTGTAGAGCCATGGTAACAAATACATAATACATTGCACACAAGATGCATCATAACCAAGTGGCTAGCACACCAATCATAGAAGCCATCATAGCGAAGATATTGTCAACAACCAGTAGCTCGGATGTAACAAAATGCAACACCAAGTGTCCTCTAGATACATGAGTGGGTCTGTACAACAAGAATGGAAGCGCTAACTCCCCCCCTGTGCATCAGGTAATGCTACAGATACCTGGCGCTCTCCTGAACCTGAATGAGTGCCACGCAAAGTGGGCTCCAACTGGAAAGCCTCAAGATAAAGCTATAACACCTGAGGAGTATTTGCTGCCTCATCCTCGTCCATCCACTTCGCATGCAATGATGAAATTACCAAATTTCATCAAGTAGCGTCGTGCAACTTTACCTCTTACCCTCCTTTCCCTATGTGCTAGTATCTGCCTTGGTATAAGAATCTCATCCAAGTCTTCCACCTCTGACTGGATCTCCGAAGGCAAATCCATAGGCACATCACCTTGAAAAGGCTTAAGGAGACTCACATGGAAAGCATTGTGAATCTTAATGGTCAGGTAACTATAAGCGAAATGCTACATCATTAATCTGTTGGGTTACCTTGAAAGGCCCATAGTACCTCATACTTAGCTTAGGGAATAGCCGAGTACGACCCCGTGTACTTTTCAGCCTTGCTTTCTGAAAATGCAGCAAGACATAATCACCTTCCTTAATGAAAATGTCACGCCTGTGCTTGTCTGCTACCTTTTTCTGCTTCTCCTATGACTTCTACAGGAATGAGCTTGCTTGTTGAAGCGATCAATGATCGTCCATATTCCATCATTACATGTAGGTATCCTCGGCAAATCAAAATATAAAATCCATGGCTATGCTCTCCCATGGTCCATCAGGTATGGGCAAAGGACATAAAAATCCAGGAGTCTTCTTGCGATCATACTTCACCTTCTGATAGGTTAGGCATGTGCGAACATACTCCTCAACATCAAGATGCAGCGTAGGCCATGTAGGATCGTATAGAAGAGAGAGTGCAGGTAGCAAAGGGTCGCAGAAGAACACCCGTCACGTCAAACTTGGATTATCCAAAACAAAAGAATACAAGGTACAAGTACCTAGACCTAGGACTAAGTGTCCTAGGTGTCACATAGGACTAAGTGTCCTATGTGGCCTAAAAGACACTAACACTATAAGTGTCTTTATTTATGCCTACAAGGCACATACCATGGCCTATAGGGCATCACTAGAACCACCAGAGGATGGCCTACAAACCCCCCTTCATGGGATGGGCTGAAGTACTCTAGAAACGTCTCAGAATACCTTGTATTTTCTAGTCATGGTGGCACATGTTCATCCAAAAGGATATAGCCACCTATGAATGTACAAGGGATTTCAGATCATGTAACAAAGAGAACCAAGTGTAAAGCCTGTCGAAAGACTTCGAACTTGGGACGAGGAAGTGCCTTTGTAAACATATATGATATGTTGTCCTCTGTGGGAAGATAGGACAACTTTATGTCTCCTGCAGACAACCGCTCCCGAACATAATGATAGTGAACTTCGATATGCTTGGTACGCGCATGAAACACTGGGTTACACACAATGGCCAAAGCACTCTAATTGTCAGTGTAGACAATAGTGGAGGATGTCTAGCGAATACCAAGATCTGTAAGTAACTGTCGAAGCCAAACACACTCTACTATAGCGGTGAAAGCTGCCCTGTACTGAGCCTCACAGCTAGACGTGGAAACTGTTGGTTGCTTCTTGCTGAGCCAAGAGATACATGAATTGCCAAGAAAAAAACTATTGCCAGTATGTGACACTTTGGTGTCGGAACATCCTGCCAGTCACTATCCGTGTAAGTATGCATGGTAAGTGAACCCTGATCACCATAGAAGAGGGCTAAATCCTGAGTGCCTCTGAGATATCTGAAGACTCTCTTCACTGCCTGCCAATGCTGTGAACTGGCCATGTGCATGAATCTGCTGAGCTGAGATACTGCATACTGCAAGTCAGGTCTGAGCTGAGAATTTGAAGCCAGGGTCCACTGGAGTAGAGATTGGCTTGCAATCCTCAAATTGAAAATGATCAAGGAGCTGTCCAATATACTTGGACTGAGACATCATGATACCCCCCTCAACATGAGCAAACTGAATGCCCAAATAATAATGGAGCCGTCCCATGTCTGACATGTCAAAATCTGCTGCAAATCAGCCTTGAAAGCTGCAATTTGCTGAGTATCTGGGCCCGTGATGAGCATATCATCCACATATAAAATCAGCACTAAAAAATCAGATCCACTCCCACGGACATAAAGAGTGGGTTCTGTGGGACTATTCTGAAAACCAAGGGATAGTAAGTGTGCATGAATTTTGGCATACCATGCCCTGGGTGCCTGCTTCAAACCATAAAGGGCTTTTCTAAGCCGGCATACCTTATTTTCAGAATTAACAACCTCAAAGCCAGGAGGTTGTGTGACATAGACTTCTTCTTGCAGATCCCCATGAAGAAAAGAAGTTTTGATGTCAAGCTGGTGCACTTGCCAATGATGATGGGCTGCAATGGCAATGACACATCTAATGGTAGTAATCCTGGATGTGGGAGCAAATGTCTCCTCAAAGTCAATGCCTTGTTGTTGGTCATACCCTTTTGCAACAAGACGGGCTTTGTATCGATCTATGCTGCCATCAGATTTCCTTTTTGATTTGTAGACCCATCGCGTTCCAATGGCATGCTTGCCGGGAGGGAGATCTACTAATTCCCATGTGTCATTGCAATAGATTGTAACTCAGCTCTCATTGCATCCATCCACTCTTTGCTGTCAAAAGCATCTTTATGGCACAGAGGCTCTTCATTGCAAGCTGTAGCAAGGAGTGCAAACTCAAGAAAGTGACCATGCTGTCTATTCCCCGATCTTGTCCGGGCAGCAAAAGGCTGATCTTGTTTGCTGTCCCTCAATGTATCCAGAAGCCATCTGGGAACTTGCCTTTGCTGTCTATTGACAGCTCTTTCTTCAATGACTGCATCATGAATAGTGGGATCCTTTTGTGCCAGAAGAGAAACCTGCAAATCAGCATGAGGTTGTGGCTGATTATTGCTTAGTGGAGGGCCTGCAAGAGGCTCATGTTGCTGGTCAAAATCCTCTTCTGATGATGGCAGAGGTGACCAAGATTCAAAGGCATCAAACATGTCAACATTTAGTTGATATAACCGATACCCTCTGCTCTCCTGGCTGTAACCAATAAATATGCATTTGATTGCCTTGTCATCAAGCTTATGTCTCAGCTGAGATGGTACATGAACATATGCAAGAGACCCAAAAACTCTCATGTGTGAAAGTGAGGGCTTCCTGCCTTTCCATGCTTCATAAGGTGTAATAGTCTTCAATGCCCGTGTAGGTGATCTATTGAGCACATAGTTGGCACACATTACTGCATCAAGCCAAAATTTTTTGGGCAAAGACTTGGCCTTAAGCATGCATCTGGCCATCTCCATTGTGGAACTGTTTTTCCTTTCAGAAACATGATTCTGTTGAGGAGTGTAAGGACTAGTGCATGAGTGAATAGAGTGAATAATGCCCCGTGAAGACAGAAATGCATCAAACTCCTTTGACATATACTCTCCCCCCCTATCTGTGTTGAGGGTAGTCACTAGCTGATCAAAAGAATAGTGGTCTGAATTACCCATGGCCACTAATCGAAGGGTTGTAGCAAACCCTTGATATGTATCTGGCAGTCCATTCAATGTGGTACTGACAAGCTGTGAATTTGGCACCACCTCATCAATGTTGGCGAGCTGTTCCATGAGATCCTTGACCTTTGTCAGGTATGCATCCATAGACTCACCTTCATTCATACTGACTTCCTATAATTGCCTTCTCAAATATGCAACACGAGCTTCATTGCGAATCTGATAGAGAGAAGCCAATTTATCCCAAGCATCCTTTGCTGTCCTGCAAGACCGGATGTGTGGAATAATGATTCTCTTGCATGATAAAGCAATGCATGAATGTGCATTTGCATCTCTTGCATCCCATCTTGACTGTTCTTGAGTTGGAAGAGCAGCAGCAGGAGTGCTAGAGGAAGAGGCATCAGGAGGAGTACCCCTTGCGGAAGGACCAGCAGTAGAGGCAACCACTATAGCATTGGCTGGCCTCGGATCAGCCCCAGAAACAATATTCCACAAATGCTTTGCAACAAGAATATGTTTCATGAGATAAGACCACATCGGATAGTTGGTGCCATCCAACTTATCATCTTCACGAAGAACTCCAAATAAATCTTGATTGTTCCCAACCATAGCAAATGTGATACCTTGAAAAAGACCTAAAAACCCAAAAGCCTCAAGGCTATCACTACAAAAACCTAGCTGTCCAAAAATGACAGCAAATATCTGCAAATTTCTGATCCAAATCAAAGGGCAAATGTAGATCTGACCCAAATGTGACTGTGACAAGCAATGTTCACTGCAAAAACAGCAAATCTGGCAAAAGCCCCAAATTTATTGAGGGCAAATAGGCCAAAAAGAGGGCAAATACAGAAAAGCCCCAAATTTTGCTGAAATTTTTGCAAATGTGACCCAATGTATGCAAATCTAACTCAAAGTCCTGCAAAAGTGACTCGATGTCATGTAAAATGACCCAATGTCCTGCAAAATGACCCAATGTCCAGCAAATGTGACTCAATGTCCTGCAACTTAACCCAATGTACTACAATCAAAAAAGAAATTGCACACCAAATCCCAAAACTCTAGTGTTCTTGCAAGAAGTTGCAACTAGAGGAAATGAAAGGTATTGAAAACCCCAAATCTGCCAATGTCTTGCAAAAGCCCCAACACTGCAAATACCAGTACGGAATACATCATGTGTCTTGTACGAAACAGTTGCAAGTACGATTGTACGAAAGTACAATGTAGGTACGGTATACTGTACGGATGTAGGTTGGTACAAATGTACGGTATAGTGTACGGATCACAGGTATGACGACTGTACGGCAATGCACGTACTATTGTACGGAATAAGTACGATGCCTATACCGGCAAGTACGGAGTGTTGGTACAGATCTGTACGGATGTACAGCAACGCAGATACGTGACTGTACGTCGCAGATACATTACGGACCACTATACGACGCAGGTACAACCTTGTACGACGAGTGTACGAACCAGTTACATCACCTTCCGTACGTAGGTACGTATGTACGACGATGCACGTACAGTCCTGTACGAGCGAAGGTACGAACATACGATGGCGTAGGTACTATTGTACAGTGTCAAATGTACGTACAGATGTACGGAAGAAGTACAGATAGTTGCAGCAGGAAGACCGGAAGCAGGAAGACAAGTCAAGCCCTGAGCTCTGATACCACTATAGGATCGTATAGAAGAGAGAGAGTGCAGGTAGCAAAGGGTCGCAGAAGAACACCTGTCACGTCAAACTTGGATTATCCAAAACAAAAGAATACAAGGTACAAGTACCTAGACCTAGGACTAAGTGTCCTATGTGGCCTAAAAGACACTAACACTATAAGTGTCTTTATTTATGCCTACAAGGCACATACCATGGCCTATAGAGCATCACTAGAACCACCAGAGGATGGCCTACAGGCCAATAAAAGAAATGCTCCACCGCCTTAACTGTAGCATCAATACCTCGATGTCCTGCATATGGTGGATCATGACATTCTCTCATGACCTTCTGCCTTAGCTGCTTAGTTACACACAACCTGCCATGCATCATCATAAACCCATCCTTAAGCACATAATGCTCATGCCTCTGTCCATTATTCAGCTGGTCATATATTTCAGTGCTCATCTTTCACATAGTAATCCTTCATTACATCCAACTTATTGTGATCACAGCTGAAACTTATGGCTTCCTGGACAAAGCATCTGCAACCACATTCTTCTTGCCCTGCACATGTACAATCTGAAAATGAAACATTGACAAGAAGTTTTCCCACCTCATGTGCTTCTCAGACAGCTTAGATTGCATCAAGAAGTAGCGCAAAGACTGATGATACGTCTGTACTGTAAAATCAGCTTTCAATAAATAATGTTTCCAAGTGGATAAAGCATGAAGTACAGCCAATATCTCCTTCTCATAAATCTGTAAATGTAACTCAGCTGGCTGTAAAATGCAACTCTCATAAGCTACAGGATGCCCATCCTGAGTGAGAACAGCTCCAATACCATTTTTACCACAAGCATCTACATGCACATGAAAAGATTTCCTCAAGTCAGGCAAAATCAACACCGGATCTGTTGTAAGCTTACGCTTCAACTCCTCAAAAGAGTCTTTCTCCGTTTGTGTCCACTAGAAAGGTCTTTCCTTCTTGGAAAGCGCATGCATAGGGGCTGCAATTTTTGCAAAGTGACGGATAAAACGACGGTAGTAGAAACACAAACCCAAGAAACTACAAACCTCGTACAAATTCTTTAGTTGTGGCCAACTCCGTATTGCTTCTACTTTAGCTGGAACCATACGAACCCCATCCTTGGAAACAATATGCCCCAGAAAATGAATCTCAGCCATGAAAAACTCACTCTTTTTGGGGTTTATGAACAACCTATGCTTCTTGAGCTCAGTGAACACAATCGCGAGATGCTTCCGATGCTCCTCCTCATCTTTCGAAAACACAATCATGTCATCAAAGAATGTACCCATGAAGGCTCTGTGGTCTCGAAAGATCCTGTCCATTATACGATTGAAGGTGGCAGGAGCATTAGTGAGTCCGAAAGGCATAACCAAAAACTCATACAACCCAAAATAAGTCATGTACGCCGTCTTATGCACATCTTCTGGACGTATGCAAACCTGATGGTACCCACTCTTCAAATCAATGCGGATGAAAACAGCTCCCCCCTTCAACCTATCTAGAATATTATCTATCCTGGGTATAGGGAAGCGATTCTTGGAGAGCAATAAGGCGATGAACTTGGCTGAATCAGCCCCTTCTCCAAAAGTTCATTTACCTGACTCATTATCTCCTCCAGCTGCGCCGCACTAACTTTGTAAAATGGTTTATTGGGTGAACTACTGCCAGGTATGATGTCAATCCCATGGTCCTTCGGCCTTTCTAGTGAAAGCTCACTGGGCAACTCGTTAGAAAAGCAATCTGAAAATTCAATTAGAAAAACAGCCATTTGCTTTTCCAAACGGGAAACAGTACGCTCTTCATTTACAAAGGGTATCTCTTTAGCAAAAACCATGTACGCAGAAATATGACTTTTCATTATAGAATTAATGGCAGAAGCCGTTACAACTGAAACAGACTCCCCTTTTAATTTTGCGTCAATTACATGGGTCTTCCCCTTATGCAAAACTGTTACTTTTCTCTTCTTGGCTTCGATCATCGCATCCCAATAATGCATCCATGGCATACCCAACAAAATGTCACAACCTGCAAGTGGCATAATATAAAAGTCTCCGCTGTCCACGAAAGACTGAATATGCAAGCACAACTTCCCTATGATAGGTGTGACAAGAGTGGTGAACTCCGGGTGAGCCATACCAGCTTCACAGCTCAGTCCCATCTCCTCAGCTCGAATGCACAATCTCGCTGCCATCTCTTGAGAAATAAAGTTGGGCTTTGCACCTGGATCAAAGAAAACAAGGGTTGTTTGATCCCGAACCTTACCCCAAACTCTGCATAACTCAGTTTCCTCACCCTGGGGCTGTTCATTGATCACATCAGGCATCAAACCAGCCATGGCCTTCTGTTTCTTCCCCTTCTGATCTCCTTTGCTTGCATCAGCCTTCTCCTCATTCCACTTTGGGCAATCCTGAGACACATGACCTAGTTCTTTGCATTTGAAACATTTCTTTTCCTCATAGAGAGTTTTCCGCTCCTCCGGACTCAAATATACAGCTGCCTTTTTATTGTTTTGTCGCCTCCCTGCAACAAACGCAGCTTGATGATTAGCCTTCTTTTCTATTTTAGAAAATCCAAACCCAGGTCTCTTATCTGTGTCATCCTTCTTAGATTCCTGCTTCTATCCACCTTTGAACCCGTAAGTCCTCCCCTGCATCAAAGCATATGCCATGCTAGCATTCTCAATAAGCTGAGACATATTGGAGACTTTAGTCTTCGTGCAGTAGTCTCTCAACTCCTTAGGCAGCCCGCAACAATATTTCTTAACCTGCTCAGTGAAAGGAACAAGCCAGTAGGAGCTAACGGGCAACAAAGCTGCCCAAAACTTGTTGTTATACTCCTCTAAATTACGGCAATTATTGGAATTCAGCTCATGCCAAGCAGTCGTGATACCCACCTCAAAAGTCGTGGTAAGCCACGCGGCTGAAAACACTTGCTTGAAACCTACCCACGTGTTTGGTGCCGTGTTTTGCATGAGCATAGTGGTCCACCACTGAAGTGCATTTCCCTTTAGAAAACTTGCAGCCCGGCGTATTTTGGATGACTCTGTGAAATTCCCTCCTGTGTAGGCTGCATCGAACTGCTGCAAAAAGGTCAAGGCCTTGAGTTTATCTTGCACCCCACTGAATGTCTCAAATTGTACGGCTGCACCGGCCTCTTTGAAGTCCATCTTCTTCCCTTTAGGTGCCCAATTATGATATACAGGTGCCTGGGCAAAAGGGACAGTAGCACTCACTCTATCTCAAGTCACCACCATACGCACAGTCCCAGAGAGCACTCCAATTGTTGAGGCACAGATTGCGAGCATGCAATCTGTAATTGAGGAGACTTCCAGATGGGTCGACGTGGCCAAACGAGAACCTGCAAGGGCAACCGTTCCGGCTACCCTCATGGAGCAGCAGCGCCAGTAAGGCTCTCAACATCAGAGTCCATGGGATCCCGCGCACTGAGGCTACACCGATGACAGATGCGATGGCCTTCATGGCCACTACACTGAATGTAGCTGAGCACAATCTCGAGAGGACATGGTGGGTAGGGAGAGACCCCATCCAAGAGCAGCCCCTGATTATACAATTTCATGATGCTCAGGCCTATGGCGCAGGTCAATCCTGCGAGATCAGCTAGCGATCTCACTATAAAATTACAAGTACAAATTGAGATCGAACACACCATGGTCTATATACAATGAAGTAGAACTGAAAGAGAATACATCAAAACTGCTAGATCCAAAATCCAAGGGAATTGAAAAGAAAGACATCCAATAGTGGTAGATCTAGGAACCACTGCTTGCGGTGGCTCTTGGATAAAAGTCAGGTAGGAGGCGATGGTGGCAGTGGATATGTGGAGGCTCCGGAGTTGGTCTGCTCCTCCTCATCTATAATGTCCATAAGGTTGCGCAAGTCTTCATACTTTGATTTGTATAAATGGGAGTCATACCTGTAATGATCATGTTTGGATCAACGAGTAGAAAGTTCAGCCTGTAGCCCAAGAAGATCCCCTTGCAACCTTGTATGTGACGTCTGCAGATTTTCTTTCTCCTCTCAAAGTTGCTGCTGCTGATTTTGTTTCATCCTGGTCAGGTGACTTTGTAACTCCACCCCCTGCAGATCAGCTTTGGCTTTCTCTGTGACCATGGATTTTACGTAGAGCTATGAGTTCTCTCTCAATCTCAGGCTGGTGAAACCAGCCTCAACAACGTAAAGGGTGGTAGGATCCACTTAATTACAGCATAGACAGCAAATTGGCAAATAAATATGCACCACAGAATAAATCACAGGGGAGCTACCATGGATTTCACGTAGAGCTATGAGTTCTCTCTCGATCTCAAGCTGGTGAAACCAGCCTCAACAACGTAAAGGGTGGTAGGATCCACTTAATTATAGCATACACAGCAAATTGGCAAATAAATATGCACCACGGAATAAATCACAGGGGAGCTAGAGCGCTGAAGTGCATTCCCCTTTAGAAAACTTGGTCCACCACTGAAGTGCATTCCCCTTTAGAAAACTTGCAGCCCGGCGTATTTTAGATGACTCCGTGAAATTCCCTCCTATGTAGGCTGCATCAAACTGCTGCAAAAAGGTCAAGGCCTTGAGTTTATCCGTCACCCTACTAAATGTCTCAAATTTTATGGCTACACCGGCCTCTTTGAAGTCCTTCATCTTTCCTTGAGGTGCCAAATTATCATATGCAGGTGCCTAGGCAAAAGGGACAGTAGCACTCACTATCAGAGCCTTAGCACTTTGGTCGATTTGGCTTTAGAGATGCAATAAACTGTTTAATAATGTTCTAATAGATACTAAAAGTGTTTTTGAATCATTATGCATGACCACAGGAACGAAGAGCTCACGTCAAGAAACTTGGCCTTCTGCACACTCAAGCCCAAGACTGCTTCAAGGTTGAAGAAAAACTTGCAAATGAAGAATTCACGCAACTCGACCAAGCCAAGGCGCTGGCTGAATTGGTGGAAGCCGAAAAAGAAGAGTTCCTGCGGAACAGTGGCACCCCAACCCCAGCCCAAGCCCCAACTCCGGCCCCAGCCCCCTCTGTCTTGCCGACTCCTCCCCACCCCTCTTCAGTGAAACCTTAAAGGTAATTATCTTCAACACAAATTCACCACTTAATCAATTGGAGAAGAAGAGCACAATCACACCACGAAAACGACAGCAAACTGGGTACAATCTCCCCCCCCCTAGATGAGTGGCTCACGCTTCCTCATCTAGAGTATTTATGATATTTCATAAAAGCACCAAGGAGCCAAAATTATCCCTCTCTTCCAAAATGAGAGATTTGCTTTACATAGCCATCTTAGGGCCCAAAAATGAATTATGTCCACTACAAAATACATTGCTCAAACTTGCAACAATAAAGCAAGTACAAAATTGGCCCATGGCCATATATAATGCGCTGTGCGACACCTCGATCTGTACCCTCGCACTAACTCCAATCCTCGCTATGAGTTTCATCACATGTACTCAAGCCGCCAATTACATTAGTTATTAACAATCGATAGAACGAATCACCGAATCAACCGATCCCAACATAATCGCGCAAGCACAACACCAATAACACTAGCGACATCAGTATTGACATGGAATCACCCACAATACCGACCATCTAGCATGGCAAAACACAAGCTAGTCAGGCGTCCCCAACTAACCACACGAAGTATCCACTAGGACCCCCGCCGCGTCCGGTGCGCTCCTATGGAGTACTTTGCCATAGTCACACTTGACTAAAATAAGAATGTCTAAAGCAAGATATACCAGAAATATAATTTCCGTAACATCCCTCTTGCTTGGATTGCAACTGACCTCAGTTGCGTGTTTGATTATAGGAACTAATGAGGTCTGGAAAAGTTCGAAAGAACCGCTCAGGCATCCACTGAGCATCATCTCTCGGATGATTCTTAAATTTGAGCAAGTATTTAGTATAGACATTTCCTTTTCGAGTTGAGGTCTGTTGATGATCAATAATGCATTCGGGTTCTAGAATTTCTTCTTCATTAATAATCAATGGAGCCTCTTCATAAACAAGATGAATAGGTAAAGGTCCTTTGAAGGGCTTTAAGAGGCTAATATAAAAAGCATTATGTATTTTTCAATTATCTAGTAATTCAAGCCTATAAGCTAGATCATTGATTTTCTGAATTACCTTGAAAGGTCCATAAAAACGAGGGGACATCTTGATTAACTGGCCATTTCTCAACACTCTTCAATCTTCTTTTCTCAATCCGAAGAAGTACATAATCACCTTCTTTAAAAAGCATGTGTTTCCGTTTCTTATTAGCTTGTTTTGTGTACTTCTCTTGCGCGATTGCAATGGCTTCTCGAACCTCTTTGAGAATATTTTGATAGTCATGGGTAAATGCATCTGCTGCCTCCACTCTATGGGTCAATCGTGTGATAGGAATAGGTAAAACCTTCCCATAGATAATCTCAAAGGATGCTCTTCCAGTTGCAGAATGAGGAGTATTATTATAAGCAAACTGTAAGAGATGAAGATATTTGTCCCAAGTCTTTGGTTGACTTCCCGCATAAGCTCTTATCATATCCAGAATAGTACTATTTGTAACTTCAGTTTGTCCATTCGATTCTGGATGAAAAGCTGATGAGAAATCTAACTTAGTGCCTAGATTATGAAATAATGCAGTCCAGAAATTACTGCAAAACTTTGAATCTCGATCAGACACTATAATCTTAGGCAAGCCATGATGAACAAAGATATGCTTGATGAATAAATGTGCAGCTTGCTGAGCTGTTAAAGTCTTCTTGCATGGGATGAAATAAGCTTGCTTACTAAAGTGATCTACTATTGTCCAAATCATATCATTTTGATTCGCTATAGTAGGAAAACCTGTTATGAAATCCATAGATATTTGTTCCCAAGGTTGCGTAGAAATAGGCAAAGGCATTAGCAATCCTGGGGTCTTTCCTTTGTAACTCTTGATCTTCTGGCAAGTGAATGTATTCGGCTACAAACTTAGCCACATCTTTTCTTATAGTAGGCCAATGAAATTCTCTTGCTATGGTGGTTGGTGCATTTCTTCCATTACAATTTACCTAAAGGGTCGAGTGATGCATAATTTCTTTTGGTATCCATCATTGCATGAATTGTCCAACATAGGATTTCAATTATTATTCTCTAATTTGTTCCATATATCGAAAAAGTCTAGATCCCCTTGATAAGAATTCTTCATACCTTCGAAAGGCTGGATCTCTACAGCAGTGATGTGATTAATACTTGGCTTTCTGCTAAAAGCATCAGCAACTATATTTTCTTTTCCAGGTTGATACTGAATCATGGGCTGAAAACTCTGTATAAATGATGTCCACTTGATGCGCCTATCGGATATTAGTGACCGAGTCAACAAATGCTTGATACTTTGCTGATCGGTTTTGATAAGAAACTCAACTCCCATCAAATAATGTTTCCACATTCGTAAGGCATCCACAACAGCAGTTAATTCTTTATCATATGTGCTATAATTTCATTCCGCTCGTTTTAATTTGCGGCTCTCTTATGCTATTAGATGTCCTTCCTGCATAAGCACAGCTCCAATTCCATATCCACTAGCATCGGCTACAACTACAAAGAATGGCCTAGAGAAATCAGGTAGTTGCAACATAGGAGCTTGTGTGAGAGCTTCTTTCAAAGCTATAAAAGATTTATCTTGACACCCAATCCATAAGAAATGCTTAGCTTTTCTAAGAAGGTCTGTCAATGGATGTGCAATGTATGCAAAATTCTTGACAAACTTTCTATAAAAGCTACACAATCCAAAGAATGATCTTAATTCATGTATATCTCGGGGTTTAGGCCATGTGACTATGCATTCAATCTTCTTTGGGTCCACTCGAATCCCATCGGCGGATACAATGTGACCCAGATACTCTATCTGATCTTGAAAGAAACTACTCTTTTCAAGATTTATGTACAATTGATTTTCCTTCAAGAGTAAAAAGACTAGCTTCAAATGTTCCTTATGCTCCTCAATGTCTTTGCTAAACACCAGAATATCATCAAAAAATACTACCACACAATCTTGGTGTTTAAGAAAGATTCGGTTCATCATTCTACTAGAAGTAGCTAGAGCATTAGTTAGCCCAAAAGGCATAGCTAGGAACTCATAATGTCCCGTTTGAGTTCTAAAGGCAGTCTTGCATATATCCTCTTCTACCGTACGAACTTGATGATAGCCAGATTTGAGATCTATCTTACTGAAGACCTTGGCCCCTTTCAATTTGTCCAAAAGATCATCAATCCTAAGGATTGGATATTTGTTCTTCACTGTGATTTTGTTTAGTGCACGATAGTCTATGCACATTCGATAGGTTCCATTTTTCTTTTTGACTAATAAGACAGGTGCTCCATAAGGAGAACTCCTGGGTCTTATCAATCCTCTCTCTATCAGTTCCTCCACTTGCTTTTGAATTTCCTTTTTCTCTAGTTGGTTGACTCTATACGGAGCTTTGCAAGGTGGAGTATTGCCCGATAGGATTTCTATCCTATGATCTTCAGGTCGAGAACATGGTAGTCCAGGTAGTAAATCCTCTAAGAAACAATCAGAAAACTGAGAAAGAAACTTTTGGTGGGTAGGCTTAATGTTTAGCTAAGTAGCCGTTACCATATTCACCAAAATCAGATATGTCTTCTCACGTTTTCTAATTGCTCTCTTGGCTTGTGTGTGGTTGAGTAAAGGACTGATCTCACGTTTCATTGAGCTTTTTAGAAATATCTCTTGTCTGTCCTTCTCAATCCACATCTGGTGTGAATCGTAATCTATCTTAGGATTATATTGATGTCTCCATGGCATTCCTAAGATGATGTCTACTCCTTGTAAGGGTGCCACTAGAAAATCTCGTCTATCCTTGTAGGGTTTGATTGAAATTTCAAGATTCTTAACTTCTCTAGTGCAATTGTACTTTGTCTTGGTAAAAGCAACTTTGACCTTATAGTTAGATGGGAAAGACTCTAGGTTTAGCTTTGCTAAGGCTCTTTCCGAAATGAAATCATGTGTACTACCATCGTCATGTAGAATAACAACCTCTTTGCCATTAATGAAACCTTTCATTTTTAGAAGAGCATGACAATTATACTTACCTCCCTCTTGCTTGGTTGCTTTGTCGTCGATCATGTGCACTTTCGTTGTCGGGGTCTTCTTTCTTTCGGGACATTCGGTGGCTATGTGTCCCATCTTATTGCACCTGAAACACCTTATTTCTTTCTTCGAAAAATTTCCACCGTTCGGCTTCGAAGAAGAATCTGTCTTCTGTGAAGCAAAACCATTTTTAGATTTAAAGAAGGGCTTTTTATCAAATCTCTTTTTCTTATGAAAGGGTACATGCCGTTCCAAATCTTTCCCTTCCTTTGGGATCCCATTCTTCCTCTCACAATTCATTGCAAGAGAAATCGCAGAGTTCAGTGAGCGAGGATGAAACATGTTAATCTCGGCTCTCAACTTAGATTTTAGACCTGCCACATACTTCCTGCGTTGATCTCGCTCATTAACTTTCTCTATGGACTGTAACTGGATCAACGTTTGCCAAAACCTATCAGCGTATGTGGAGATCGTTTCCTTATCGAATTGCCTGAAAGTATCCCACTGTTGTTTGGCTTTTGCTTTGAAATGTGAGGAAAGAAAATCTCTCTTGATGAGCTTTTGAAAAGACTTCAAAGATTTTGGTCACCTTTTACTGTGCTTAGTGATGTTCCACCAAAGTGCAACACTCTCCACCAAATGATTTGCAGCACATTTAATCTTATCTTTTTCATAGAATTTATCCCCTGAAAAGTAATCATCTAGCTAACTAATCCGAGACAAAACAGTACGTGCTTCTTTCTTTCCATCGAAATTTTAAAATGAGAAAGCTTTTCTACTTAACTTACTCTCCTTTCTCGTATTATATGTTCTCAGTGTGGCTTTGACTGTCCTGATGATAGGATCATTGTCGGAATCATCGTCGGATGACTCATCGTCAAATGAATGCCTCTTCCTTTTCTTACCATTGATTTTCTTTTCCAATCTCTCCCTATGCTCACGCTCATCGGCCAACTGTGCCTGAAGTGCGTCTAACTACTCTTGAAGCGTGGGTGGTTGTGGCTGATGCGCCATGATAATGTGATAAATACAAATAAAGCGGAGTGGAGAAAAATAAGGATACTAAGTGTATGAGAAATTAAACGGATGAAAAAGTGTGATTCGAGTGTATGGTAAGAAATGGATGGCGGAAGATACTAAGTATATGAAATATAAAGCAAAAGAAATCACTTATCTCGCTCTTTGATCGGAGGTAGAAAGACTAGAGTGGGAGATATGTGACCGATGATGTCCCTTGTAGTCGTTTTTGTGCTCGACCGATCTCCAATTAATTGCACAATGATTTTCTTGGTTCCAATCGCCTTCTAGCACATCGTATAGCAGAACCTTGGGAACATCACAAGATCAATGTGCAGCAAGCTTGGTACCGTCCTTATTCCATCAATGAAGCAAGAGAATTCACACTATTTGCTCATAATATCAGGTCACACGCACTCAGTGTCCCTGTTGGTGAATATGATATTCTCTGATCACATGTTTGGAACCACATGATATATGCATGAAGGAGATGGACCGGAAGAGGGGTGATGAGGAGCTAAGGGAGGAGCACAAGTCTTCTCCTAGAATTTCCACACCCCCCCCCCCCCACACACACACACACACACGTATGTGCATATTTTTATAGACAAATAGACAGACACACAGATAGATAAATATAGATATAGGTCTCGATCAACCTACCTATCTGTCTGTCTGTCCATATGGGATTGCCATCAAAAGGAGACTTCTGATTCAAGCGTTCAGATTTGGCTGTGGTCTTCGCCTTGTTGAGCTCCGATCGCCTTGTTGAGCCTCGTAGCTTGCTGAATTTCCTCTTCTTTTTTTCTCTTTTTTTTCTTCTTTTTTTAAAAACGCCTTTGTTGGTTGGTGGAGTGGCCTCGCACTTTGTGTTCCAGATTGCCAAAAGGAAGGCTTCTTTTGCTGAACTTTAGAGCTCTCTCTTTTTTTTTTCTTTCTTTTTTCTTTTTTTAAAATAAATAAATTCCTTAGAGGCCTTTTTGAACCTTAGGTCCTTTACCCTTGCTCCATATATATGGTCAAAGGAAAACTTTGACTTGAAAAGAAAAACGTTACACGCGTAAAACTCCTTGCAGAGGCTGCTCCTGAGTCTGGAAATCACAGAGCGGCAGTTGAGCAAAGAGACTGTGAATTAAGACTTCATTGACGCGGGCGTGTGGATAGAGGAGTAGGGCATGGAGGCCAAAAGATGATGGGGCTGCGCCGCTGCTGTTTGCTGTCCGCGACGGCAGAGGACCAGAGGTTGAGTAGGCGGCTACGTAGGCTGGCAGAGACAAAGGAGGCGGCCTCTATGTAATGAGACTGCAGGGCTGCACGACGTGCCGAGTCAGAGGCCAGGCTGCCAGTCGGCAGTAACTGTAAGTCTACGGGCGCAGACAGAGAGACTCCAGGAGAGTCTGCAGCGGGCACGCATAGATCCCGAGGCAAGAGGCTACGTCGAAATGGGTGCACGGCCCAAGGCGAACGGATGGCACAAGGTCTCCTTGTAGCTCTGCACAGTGCAGGCGGGTGGTGTGTACCAACGTTCGCGGCGGCTTGCTCCAAGGCTAGATAGAGAGGAGTTAAAGGCACGGCAGACGAGGCTTCCTTTGAATTTTTTTTTGAAGGAGACACAACAGACAAGGCTTCCTTGGAATTTCCTTTTGAAGGAGGCACGGTAGATGAGGCTTTGTTGGCCTCCAAAACACACGCTTTCTTTGAGATTCTTTCCCCACGATTCACGAGCTCTGATTCTGCACACATCCTCTTGAATCCTCCACAAAACTTCTCTCTTTCAATTTCCACACGTCACCAAGGCCCTAATACCACTGAAACCTTAAAGGTAATTATCTTCAACACAAATTCATCACTTAATCAATTGGAGAAGAAGAGCACAATCACACCACGAAAACGACAGCAGACTGGGAACAATCTCCCCCCCCCCCCTAAATGAGTGGCTCACGCTTCCTCATCTAGAGTATTTATGATATTTCATAAAAGCACCAAGGAGCCGAAATTATCCCTCTTCCAAAATGAGGGATTTGCTTTACATAGCCATCTTAGGGCCCAAAAATGAATTATGTCCACTACAAAATACATTGCTCAAACTTGCAATAATAAAGCAAATACAAAATTGGCCCATGGCCATATATAATGCGCTGTGCGACACCTCGATCGGAACCCTCGCACTTACTCCAATCCTCGCTATGAGTTCCATCACCTGTACTCAAGCCGCCAATTACATTAGTTATTAACAATCGATTGAACGAATCACCGAATCAACCGATCCCAACATAACCGCGCTCAAAACACAATAATCAAGCACAACACCAATAACACTAGCGACATCAGTATTAACATGGAATCACCCACAATACCAACCATCTAGCATGGCAAAATACAAGCTAGTCAAGCGTCCCCAACTAACCACACAAAGTATCCACTAGGACCCCCGCCGAGTGGTGCTACTTTGCCATAGTCACACTTGACTAAAATAATAATGTCCAAAGCAAGATATACCAGAAATATAATTTCCGTAACACTCAGCTCCCCCTGCATCACCACTTCCTTCTGCTGCTGGACCAAACGTCGTTGCTGCTTCAGTGGATCGGATCATGTCTCCTCCTGTGCATCCCTTCAAGAGACCAACCTCGCGTGCAGATCCTTCCAGCGTTTCATAAAAGGTTCGTTGAGAAGCACTCACTGCTGAAGAATTCAGGGAAAGAATGCACAATCTTTTTGCCCGTCCACCAGCTACTATGTCTGCTTTTTATAGCTCCTACTGCCTCTCTATCAGTTCCTGCTGAAGTCAAAGAAGAACTGGAATAGATGCGTATCTTATAAGGGATCCATCTTGCTGGGCCAAATCATGTTCTATTGTATCCCTGAGGACTACTTGTTTGTACTCACGTCTCTCTGCATTGATAGTATGCTTGTTGCCCTCAACAGCAACAACAGATCTGCTGCAACAACAACAGCCTCCTGCAACAGCTCTTCCACAACAGTAGCATCCTCAGAGCAGTTTTTCATGTAGTAACCCCCCTGCAGTAGCCTCTTCTTGCAATAGCTTCTCTTGCAGCAATATCCCCTTCTGCATCAGCTTCTCCTATTGAAGCAGCTCCTCCTGCAGGGGTGTGTGAGCAGGTTGGAGCAGCACAGAAGGGAGCAGAAATGAAACACAACGGGGGAGCTGTAGAGGCTTCTTGGGGTGCATTAGCAGTTGGAGCAGAACAGAAGGGAGCAGAAATGAAACACAACAGAGCAGCTTCTAGGGTCATTTATAGACCAGGAACAGGTCGGCCACATCTACAGACTGGGTTGGTCCAGTCTGTGGGAAAGTCGGCTGAATTTGGAGGGATACAGCCCTATAAAAGGGCCCCCAAAGGGGGCACTCCATATTCAAGTTTGTAGAGACTTCGGTGCCGCAATTTTGACTGCTACCACTGCAGCAAGGAGAACCAGAAGACTTGCAAAAGACCTTCACCATTGGCTGCCTACACAGCAGCAAGGAGGACAAGATTCAAAGGGAGACTTGTGTCTCACCATTGGGCTGGCTAGACCGCAGCAAGAAGGTCAAGAATCCAGGAGCGAACTCTGCCTTACGATACGCTGTCCAAGGGAGCAGCAGGAAGGTGTATTTGCAGGTTACCATTACGAGGCCCACAGAAGCTCTAGGAGAGTAACACAAGCTGTCTGTTTTGAAGGTGCCACGAGGAGGGAGGAGAACAGTTTTGGTTATCACAGGGGTCCACATCTACTCAGCATCCTGCTGATAGGTACATTGTGCCCTTTCTTTTGTATATGATTTGGTACATCCTTTGACAAGAATCTCTCTCTCTCTCTCTCTCTCTCTCTCTCTCTCTCTCTATCTATCTATCTATCTATCTATATACACGGCATTGTTAATTTACTGTCTGCACCTCTCTCTCTACACTAGTACACATCACGGAAAGGAGACTGGATTTGAAATTGACATTGTGTGATTCCTGGGCACTATCTTGTTTATCTCTTTGGTTAGCTTCTACTGTGAGGAGAGTTGGCCTTAGCAAGTGACACGAACCCAAAGCTCCTAAAAACCCCTCAAAGCAACAAGCTGAGACACCGGTACATCTCCCAACCAAATCTCAAACAGCTTGGCGCCCCATACCACCAGGTGCCCTATGTGTTACGCTAGAAGCATGTGCGTGTCCGCAACACAATCCAAGATCCAGAATGGCAAGGAAGAGCTGAGTTTGCTCTAACTTGCACCACTGAAAACTGAACCACTAGGCTCCTTATATAGGCTCGAGCCCAGTGCGCCAAAAATAGCAAAAACCCTCTTTCGAACCCTAATCCATTTGTGCCCTTTCAACTCAACCTGAGAATCACCTACCTAGCCCCAAGCCTCCTCAGGCTTCCTAAGCTAGTCCTGTGCGCCTAAAGCACAAGTCAAATATGGTTCATGCACATTCTGATATCCTTCTTATAATTCTCTCACTTTTAAGGATCATGTTTCTCTTGTTGTTTACCTACCCTAGACATCAATAAGAAGTAGCTAGGACCGTGACACATGTTGGACATACTCCCCCTCCCGAGTTTATGAGAAAGTCCGGAAACTCTCTTTGAAGGTTAGTTGATGTCTGGACTCTGCAGCTCCCAACCACCTCTAGCACAGTCTCCTTTTGTAGCTGACTGCTGGGCAGCCATCTCCTGCTTACATTCATACCTTGGACACCTGTGCACAGCCCTGATCTAACTTTGCACACTCTGCCTAACTGCCATATGGCAGTTGCACAGATCCATCCCTCTTCTCGTGCTGTACATGCTGCCCACATGGCAGACTTCATGCTGCTCATGTGGCAGCCTTGCACTCCTTGTCAGATCCCTGTGGGCAGACTCTATCTCTGTGCCCCATGCTCTCTGACCTTCTAAACCGAACACCATCGCTGTAGATGCTCCATTGGCTCCCATGGAGAAGCCCTCTGGAACAAGTTGGAGTAGTCCTTATTCATTGGTCTTTCAACCTGCAACTCTTGCTCCTCCAGGTCCGTTCCGTGCGATCAAACCACCCTGGTACACTAGATTGGCGATAACATAGGTCTATGACACCACCACCTTTTCTCAGGAGACTGCCAGTGATCTTGAGCACTCCTAGTGCAACCATCATCCAGCTGTCCCCCTCATAATCAGTGAGCAGCATGGAGTCTGCCAAGCACCGCGCTCTCAAGGTCTGTTTCAACCTATCTCCACTCTATCAAAGTCCGCAACCAAGAAACCAACTTGAGCGATGAGACCTTACTCACTGATCCACATAGATCTCCCAACCCAAGTGTATCTCCAAAGAACCTGGACCATGAGCTCCCAATGAGCTCTCAAGTAGGTAATCTTCTAGTTTTAGCATACGCCTTCCACCTGTAGATGTCCTATCTCCACCATGAAGGTTTCAACCGGTTCAACATATCCCAAGCTTCAAAGAAGCACCAAGTTTTCCCTCTCTGCCTTCCAAGAAGACTCGCCCTCAAAACATCTCCTAACTTGAGAAACATGAAGCAAAGAACTATAAGTATACATAAAACATACATACCCGTAGATCCACCTGCTTGAATACTTGCTCTGAAAACAAGCCACGTACCTCATGGAGGCCCTCAAAAGCTTCCCTAGCCTTCTTCTTGCGGTCCTTTGCGGAATGTCCTTGCTAGTCTCAGTAGAAGCATTTCTTTTGGTTCTCTCTTTTTTTCTGGTTGTTACCATCAGAAGCATCCCCATCATCCTCAAACTTGTCATTCTTCTTGGACGTGCCGTCACCAGGCTTGCCTTTCCCTGTGCCTTTGATCTTGTCGTTGACATTGAAGGCCTTGTCATCGGATCCATCATATTTCTTCTCCTGAGCTTCCTCCTACACTCCTCAAAAGTCATCGATGCTGACCATTGCCCTAGAATCATGGTTGTAACAAATCCTTAGTAACTTGTGAGGAGCATGCCAAATAGACCCTAGCCATCCTTGGCGAATCCGTCATTTGACCAACCATGGAGAGTTGATCTTTCACCACCTTCATCTTCGTGATGTGCTCTTGAACTAAGTCCCCCTCATCCATGTGCATGCTATACAATCTACCTTGGTCAAGAATTGTTTACCTCGTACATGTCCTTTGGGATGGTCCATGCACAAAATGTTGTATCTGCAAGAGGACAACTGAATCTGTAGTCGTACCAGCCCCTGCGTCACGTAGTTCCCAATCCCTTACTGCAACGGGATCTACTGGGCAATTGTCATCTCCAATATATCTTTGAGGATAGAGAAGATATTTGGCTTATCTCATCTCTCACGCATATGTATGTATGTATGTATGTATCTAGAGCTATCCCCTTGGTGATCTAGGCCCAACAGCCCCCTCAGCTCATCATCCCATCTAGCACTTGAAGAATGGTAGGAGTACTTTGTACACCTGCCCTTAGCAGCCTGTAATTCCAATCTAGCGCACTCATGCCAATCAGCTAGCCATGATGAGGAGCAGTGTTGCTCCCTATGTCCCTCAATGAAGACGAGGTCATGATGGAGCCCTCTCTCCCTCTCTCACAATACCTCCTAACAATTGAGTGCCAACTCAACAAAGCTTACTACTCCTTTGCATGACATCCTTCGTGTCTTCAACAATCCAAGTTTGAGCGCTCCAAACACATAATTATGGAAGAGTGGTCGAACATTGTAGTACTGCTAGGATGCATGTGGTCTACCACTTCATTGCCAACCGCCCATGCCAAAGAGATCAAGCCACTCTATAAGCCATCATGTTGACGTTGTTAGTCAAGTGAGTTTTGGTTCCCTCTATTGATCCCTACCTCAGATAGAAAAGATGAACTACTCTCGAGAGCCCCACTGTGTGGGTGTGATCTCCAAAAAGAAGGCACCTCCTAGCTTGCCCTCCACAAACTCTAGATTGTTTACCAAGAACCCACCTAAGGCTGTACAATTTGGACTTTTTTCACTAGGAGAATGCTTTTTTGTGGACAAGCCTATGACTCCTATCATTGATTGTTGTGGGCCATTGATCCATCCTTGGACGACCTTTTGCGAAGTCCTTAATTTGGCCCACGTACAACTTTTCAGCTTTGTTGGAACCCAAACAAAGTTGAGATGGACATCTCGGAGTTCGACTTACAAAATCGTGCAAATTTTTTAATATACCACTAGGATTGGTTATATGATACTTGAGTGTTCTAGCAATAACAGCCTAGCAACCATTGGCAATGGAGTGACCAAGACATTACTCCATGAATTTTGTAGTGGATTTGCAAAATGAGTGGTCATAATTAATGTCAGCCTCCTCAATCTTAATAACCTTATAAGAGACTTCATTTCATGTGGTATCAAAGCCAGCTCTATGCCCTAAGAAGCTTCGGACAACAATGGACAGGCATGTGCTTATTCACCTTAAGAGAAGTAAACTCAACAACCACTACCTTAGTCGCCATAGGTGGTATATTCGTACATATGTATGCGACAAAAAAACACGTGCATGCCATTATGTTAGATAAAAGCACAAAAAGCCTGCAAAGATGCTTCAATGTGTCTGCATACATGTAAAGGGCAATCTATGGAAAGAGGCGTACAATGTATGTTCACCCAAAAAGAATGCAGGTGATTTATTGCAATAGAAAGGTCCATACTTGCTTGAGCTAGAGGCTGATTTTGAGAATGGGGAACATGTTGATATTTGCATTGGTTGCCAAAGTGACAAAACCCCTATCCATCAAGCCAAAAAACTATGAGTTGCTTCTTTTATTTTCTTGTACACACATAATCTTGTATTTCTTGTTTTCTCTCTCTTCTTTCTCCTTTCGTCTCTCTGTATTCCTCTTTAATTTGGATATCCTACATCATTTCTATCATTTCCTGTAACAAAAGTATTCACAATTATTTATCTATCATATACCTTCATAAGACTAGAATATATCCAATCTTACAAATTAAACATTTTATAAAACAAGCAAAAAAACAAAGGAAAGAAGGGAGTTTATAAGCGACTTTAAACAAAATTACGAGTAGATGAGAAAATTACAAAATAGGATAAGCAAAGCTACCATTATCTTCACACATGTATCCAAACATAAATTGCCATCCGAGTTTCAAATTATTTCAGGATCTCTTGAGTAAACCCAGTGCTTACTAAGCTTTGAAATCCCAACCCAAACAATAGAAACTTTGATAGCAAAAAGGAAGACACAAAGTTGAATTTAAGAAAAAGAAATGCAGGAGAGTGAAAGTGAGAAAGAAAGAAAGAAAGAAAGATGTATTAACGTTTGCAGAAGGCCTCACTAGGCTAGGAGACAAAGTACACACCAAAAAGAGTAGTTGCTACATCTCTAAATCATATTAACAATGTCTAGCTAACAAAAGTTAACGAATGACTTTGCCAATCTATATGGACATTCAACTTATGTAGCCATTCTTTCCCTAAAATTATGTCCAGCCAAGCTAAATTCATCAACACGAAATTTACATCTTCTATGTAATTCGGTATGGTATCATGAATTTACATTGCATGTTGATCCCAAACCTGCTTCTTGGCTACCATATCCACCTTGTACACATGGTCACTTAGCTGTGTTAGTACTCTGAATTTCTACACAAGTTTAGCATTCATGAATTTGTAAGTACTACCAAAGTCAATTAGGACGTAAACTGTTCTACCCATGACTAATCCATATATGTGAACAAGTACATTGGGCTTGCATATTTTCATGTCAAAGTTACAATCCTTATTGCAAAGAATGCATTCTTTGACTTGATCTTTAACTTCAAGAAATACATCTACATGTGTGCCTTTTGTGCACAAATCAAGCAATGAGCCTTCTTCACATACTGAAGTTTTGCTCTGCTTTCTTTACATGCTTTGTAGCTGCTTCAACTAGAGTCTGCAAAGGACTCACGGCTTGAGTCTATGCAGCCCTTGTAGAGGATATCTCATCTTCTGAAGAGAGAGAGCTACCACTATCAGAGGTGTGAACCGAGGGAACTTGCCTTAATTTTGTAGCAACTAGATTCAAAACTTACGATTTCCAATCTGATAACAGACCTTGGACCCCTAAAGATTCTTCCACTTGGATAAAAAACTTTGAAATTCCTTTCTCTATGGCTTTTGATAGGCACGAGAAGAAAAAAGTAAAGTTTTTCGTACCTTAAAGAAAAGCTCCCTTTAAAAGGCAATAGGAAGAATATGAAAATCACCAATATCAACATGTCCTAAAGAGCTATCAATGAAACGAGCAAAGTTTTACTAGTGCAACCAACAAGGGCTACTAAGAATGGCTAGCTTTCCATGCATTGTAAGGTTTCTACCAATGTCTATCCTAACGTTTTCACGCATTTCCAAGAAATCATACGATGCTTCCAAACTCCTCCAATCCAATGAGGAAGACCACGCATAACTTGAGGTGACTTCAATATAATATCTTATCAAGCTTAGGAGGAGTAACTATTGTGATTATAAGCTCTTTTCTTAACATGGGAGCACTTTAAGACCAAGAACTTGGGACTTCAGAAACTTCTCTAACAATACTTTCAACTGAAAGCAATGTTGATTTCTTAAATGAAAACCTTGACAAAAGAAGTTTCCTGAAGCATAGGGAAGTTTAAAAAGAACCTTAATATTATACCTTTCAGAAACCTTAACAAAAATTTAACCAAAAACATAAGCGATCCAAGAACTATAACCTTCTCTTATAGTCTCTATAGGCCAAAATTCTCGGGTTTGAGAATTACAGTAAATGCTTGGAGTGATTCATCGCTACGCTTCATTGTAGTTGATTCAAGAAGATTTCTCATGCAATTCAAGAATCAGGCGGGCCCCATAATACCAATGGATACCAATACCAATGTAACTGAATTGATCTAACGGTGGTCGTAACCAAATAGCGTGCTTAATATATTATAGATGTTATTAGTCTTTGGATGAGTTGAGAGGATTCGTTTGACTAGCCCTTTTATTCTTGTGATTAGCCAACTTCCCTTGTAAATTAAAACCTGTAGTAAAGTTCAAATCCAAAAAAGTTTCACGGCATATATGCCTTGAAAACTTCTTTCAAGTAAGCCATTCTTCTTCAATATGCTCAATAGGAAAACAATGAAAGGCTTCAAAACCAGATTTTTCCATTGTTGCATTTAAGGTTTCAAATCTCCAATCAAAGAATCATTTTTATGAACTTTCCTAGCTTCCCTAACATGCTCTTGAAAACACACAAAAGCAGTATGATAAGTTTGACCAAATAAAGCATACTACTACCATGAATATTGTAGATAATATAGATTATTGGGACGTCTAAATAGGACTGAAAGGTTGAGGGCTGCAAAGATGTTTACTCCTAAGGCATTTTCATTTATTGAGAATCGTTATATCGTTATTTGTATAATGTGTACTAACGAATATTGACTTAAAACTAGGCCATCTGATGAAACCTTCCCCAAAATCATGAAGTTTATTCAAATTCAATCTAGCTAAGAAATCAATTCTATATCTATATGGGTTTCCCACACGTCTAGAAAAAAAACAATGGGTGGAAGAGTTGAAAGAACATGCCTCATGAGAGTTGAGATTTGTAGAAGTCATGTTTAAATTTTCAATAGTCAGGATGGTGTTTAAGACCAGGCCCGCCAAAGGGGCAAATGATCTGAGGTCAGAAAGGGTAGTGTTGACCACACCCTGGGGGCCCTAAAGAGGCTGCTCGATACACTTAAGAGATCGTCGACAATAGCGTGCAGCCAAATAACCTTGGCTTGTTGTTAGAATCCCTACTTAGTTCCCCCTCACACCAAAAACCTTTCAAGAAACTGCACAAGAAGCCCTTGGTCCAAGAAGGACCCAAATAACTGCAATGACAGATAGATAGGGAATAAAAAAGGACATGATGAGGAGGAAGTACACCAGAAAATCTTAGCAACCCAAGAAAGATAACACACATGCAATAAGAAACTCAGCCACACTAGATAAAGCATCAACTAACTGAATAGGCAAGGAGGTAACAGCATAACAGAAAGCAAGAATCATTGAAGAAGTTACAACAAAGCAAAGAAAAGAAAAAATATACTCGGCAAGCAAAATCACTCAACATATGCGAGAACTCAACACACAAAAAGCTAGTTTTCAGGGCATACGGGGCATACACACCCTATAGAGATGAAGCAATGAAGCACAACAGTTCGACACTAGTTGGACCAAAATTCTTATAGAGCTTGCATGTCCACTAACGTGTCATAATTTTGTATTCCGTGTATCCCTCCTCATGCTGAAGGCAGCCATATTGCAGTCCCCCAATGTGTAAGATCATCTTATTGTGTGCTCTGGTTTCCTACTCTTTTATTTCCACATAAAGGTCCGCTCTATTGACTTTGTTGCTAGCATCAACAACCATTTCTGGCTTGATTGATGATCATATCCTTAACCATGGAGACAAGTATTGGTGCTTATGGAGATGCATTAAATTTGTGTATGACCTCTGCAATGATTTCCATCTTTCCATACTTTTCATATCCTGCACTTTTCTCCCAAGGGCTACAAGTTGAAACTTGAGCTTTCTGATTGCTTGTTTTGCAAGTAGTAAATTTGCTCCTGCGGATCTGAGATGATCCTCCATCTCTAGTATGTCTTTTCACAAAGGAGAGGTGTCGATAAGGCTACAATGGCTGTATATGAAGGCTGCAATGGCTGAATATGAAGGCTTGCTTACTGGGGTGGAGGTGGCAAACATCTTCATCTTGGGAAGCTCCATGGTGACCTGGATAAATCTGGGTACCCCTGTGCTGAAATTAAACCCCAAGTTGGGCCACATGTTCGGCCCAGAACCTAGAACGACCTATGAACTGGACGACTTGTGAGCTAAACTGGAACCTACAAACTGAACTGAGCCAAAACCCACTGGAAGGTAAGAGCCTAGAGCTTGGAGCCTAGAGCAAGACGGGGAACAAGGGTTGTTGGATTGGTGTGGCTGTTCAACAACTTGTTAGGTGAGCCTTCCTCCCTTTGATGCACCTACCAGCTACCTGCGACAACCTAGGAAATTTCGCCTAGGGCCAAGAGAGGCACAAAGAACCTCAAGATTGAAGTTGGTCATTGGTGGGGTTTAAAAAAGGCCCCACTAGAGGGGGCTAGGCAAATGAAAGCCCTTAGGGGCAACCTCATGCAATCCCTTTTGGAAAGGAAGCCTTTGAAAGGCCTTGGCTGAGAAATGGCGCGGGAGAATCACGGACGACAGGAGATGGTCTTTTTCACGCAGCCAGACAAAGGCACCTTGTGGCCGTACGACGGTACGGAAGGGACTTACAGGCTATGTACGGCCACCATACGGGCTGGCAGTGGCATGCTGAACAGAGGGAACGAGCTATGGAGTACAGCAGCTACCATACGGACTATAAAGACATTCCGTACGTGAGCAATTAATGCGATTGTACGGCTTGCTTGGGCTTCCTTCTACGGGCTGTACGGAAGAAACCAGCCATTAAGCACGGGCTGTACGGAGGAGTTTCCTTGCTGTTGTACGGGTTGGTACGTACGAACTATACGGGCTGGTACGTCTTAATTGTACGGGCAAATGCATAGGGGCTGTACGGGAGGCACAGGCTGCAAGATGGCCATGGGATTCAAGGTGTTGGTCTTGGAGTTGTACGGGTTGTACGACAGCCTCCCTTTCGCTTTTGATTAAGAGCTCCTGGTTGGTAAAGGGCATATTTATGCCTTCTAGTGATTGCCCGTGTGCATTGGGCTGGTTGTTTTGAAGAGACTTGTTTGGCAGGGTGGTTTACAATGAATGCTTGCAGAGGTTCGTTCGTGCTTCTGAGCAGTTCAGTTATGCTTTCACCCATTGTTTGGGTATTCCGGTGAGTCAGTGGACACTTGTGGTTGTCAGGGGAGCGTGTGGCCTGGTTTGGGCTGCTAGTAACCACTTCCAAGTTAAATGCAGGTGTTTGCACTGAGAATGGATGCCTAGGGTCACATGGGTGTGAGAGCGGAGCCCCGTAGGGCTCATGTGTTGTGATATCGATGCCTATTGTGCGTGGGAAGAGCACTGAATGCAAGTGGGTTCGAATTCATTGTGTATCCTATTTGTTGGCTTTGGTAGGTAACATGTTCCATGTGGGAATATGTTTTTGGTTTCTCCAGGAGATGGGTCACATGCAGGCAGTGGTTGCTATGCAAACGGCACATCTTTGGTACAGCCTCATTGCTGAGTAGGTAGGGGTCGGGAAATCCATGCTTGGAATGGGAAATATCCCTGGAACCCTGAGAGGGATGGTACAGGTGTGACTGCCATAGTGTTTGCTATGTTGTAATGCTAGTTCTCTTATGAGAAACAAGTTGAAGTATCAGCATATTTGCTGCCCATAGGGTGAGAGACTATAGGTAGTGGCAGTACTGGACAGTTGAGAAAGCGTATGTATGCTTTATTTCTCTGCATTGAGCAGATGGACGACTAATTGGGCACTAGTGACAGCTTTCGGGAACTGAGTGGCTGAGTGGGCTGCTAGTAACAGTTCCAAGCTGAGTGAAATCAATCTGGAATAGAGATGGATGCTCATTGCCAGATTTAGTGAGAGCAGTGAATAGTAAAGGCTATGCAGGGTATGTGGATGCCCACTAGGATGTGGAATGCCCCAAATGTAAGAAGGAATGTATCCTTTATGTATCCTGGATTTCAGGGCCTCTCACTTAATTAAACAAATACCGAAAGGGACGCCAAGGTTTGGGGCCAATCTGTGTCTTGGTCTTGGTGCAAGGGCACTCTAGCTCCCAATCTGCTGGTAATACTTTTGCTGAATTGTTAATGTAACAGTGTTGTCTGGTTACTTGTTAGTTTTATTGCCCTTTAATTTATTGAAGGCCGGTTTCATGGTTCTGGCGCCGGGGCATCACCAGCTTCCTCAAGGAGGTGAGTCCATGGTTGCTTTGATGAGGAGACATCACCATCTTCTTTAAGGAGGTGAGGCTGTGGTTGTCTCTGGTGCAAGTATTGCTTGCTGTAATTGAATTGAAGCAAGGAGAATTCAGCAAGTATGTCACACAGTTAGGAGGATTGGGATAGCGGACAGCAGTCTCTCAAGATGGGCAATCTTTGTTTGAGGAGGCCTTTGTTGATGATGATCAGAATGCTAATAGGCAGCCATATGGACCTATGCCATTGACTGGACAGCCAATAGCTATGCCAAATGGACAGGATGCTCCGATGCAACAGTTTATTCATGATCCTAGTGTAGATTTGCATGGTCATGGCAATGTTTTTCACATGCAAATCTGGGACAGCAAGTCATTCCGCACCCCATAGTGCATCCAGGATATTTTGGAGGTGGTTTAAGTGTCTCAAGCAATGGCTGGCCAAGTTGGGAATGCTTGGAAATCACCTTGTTGGTTTTCAGCCTGGAATGCAAGGTATGCAAGGCACTATGCTTGGGGGTATGCAGGTTGGAATGCAGAGAGTTATGAATGGAAACACTGGCATGCAGCCAGAAATGCAAAATGGAATGCATGGCATTATGGGAGCTCCTGTAGGCATGCTTGGTATGCAAGGCACTGCCCAGGTTAAATGCAGGTGTTTGCACTAAGAATGGATGCCTAGGGTCACATGGGTGTGAGAGCAAAGCCCCACCGGGCTCATGTGTTGTGATATTGATGCCTACTGTGAGTGGGAAGAGCACTAAATGCAAGTGGGTTCGAATTCATTGTGTATCCTATTTGCTGGCTTTGGCATGTAACATGTTCCATGTGGGAATATGTTTTTGGTTTCTCCGGGAGATGGGTCACATCCACTCTTTGGTACAGTTGAGTAGGCAGAGGTCAGAAATCCATGCTTGGAATGGGAAGTATCCCTAGAACCCCGAGAAGGATGGTACCCGTATGACTGCCATAGTATTTGCTATGTTGTGATGCAAGTTCTCTTATGAGAAACAGGTTGAAGTATCAGGATATTTGCTGCCCATAGGGTGAGAGACTATAGGTAATTGGTCTTGGACAATTGAGAAAGCATATGTATGCTTTCTTTCTTTGCATTGAGCAAATGGATGACTAATTGGGCACTAGTGACAGCTGTCGGCTGAGTGGGCTGCTAGTAACAGGCTGAGTGCAATCAATCTGGAATAGAGATGGATGCTCATTGCCAGATTTAGTGAGAGCAGTGAGCAGTAAAGGCTATGTAGGGTATGTGGATGCCCACTAGATGTGGAATGCCCCAGTTGTAAGAAGGAATGTATCCTTTATGTAGCCTGGATTTCACGGCCTCTCACTTGATTAAAGAAATACTGGGGCGCCAAGGTTTGGGGCCAATCTGTGTCTTTGTCTTGGTGCAGGGGCACTCTAGCTCCCAATGTACTGGTAATACTTTTGCTAAATTGTTAATGTAACAGTGTTGTCTGGTTAGTTGTTAGTTTTACTGTCCTTAATTTATTGAAGGACGGTTTCACGTGTGGTGTGGATCGACCTACGAATGGAAGACTGTCCATCCTGCGGCCACGGAAGATCTCTTATTTCTTATGGTTGGTCGCCCACAGGGGCTTGCCCATAGTCCCTTGGCTGAAGCAAATGCGGGTGGATGCCACCGCTGCATGGACAGAGTTCTGGAGATGACCCCACACTGCTTATGGAGTTACCTAGTGCTCAAAGGATCTAGTTGGGATGCCTATAGATTGTGGTTTGGATGCAGAGGATCCAACAGGATTTCACTTGGGGCATGGCAGCTTGGTTGACAAAGGGGGGGGGCATGCCGCCTTGCACATTGATGAGGTCTCCCCAACCTACAGGATACAAGGACAGCATTTACACGATTGAGCTACATGAGGCAGTCCCACCAACTTGGCATCGTCCTCTTTCTTCTCCAAAGGACAGCATGTGGGAGATACTGGCCAGCATCGCACGGCGTGGAACATTTGGTTTAGGCGTTGCAAGCTAGTGATGGGCGAGCACCGTGTTCCACCGGCGGCAAATTTGGTTGCCATCTGATGGGGTATCATCTACACCCTGCACACCACTTGGGAGCGTGGGGCATTGGGTTCTAGAGGTGGGAGCGCTTCTACAAGGCTTGGCATGCAAGCATTTTGTAAATTTTGCGCCGCGTGGTATTCACTGATTGTATAGTCCTTCCTTGCTGTCAACCCTTGTTCCAGAGATACCCTCGAAAGAGCTGGGTTTTTTGGAAACAGGCTGATCTTCTTTCAGCCAGTTTTTTGTAATCTTGTTTCTCATGGGCATGTGGTTGATTTTTCCAAGCATTAATAGAAGGTTCCTTTCTCTGTAAAAAAAATAATTGATGCCGCAGTCCGTAGTATGATTCACACTGTTTGCTGATTCATTGTTAGAAGATTCACACTGTTTGCTGATTCCTTTCTCTGTAAAAAAGATAATTGATGCGCCAGTCCGTAGTATGATTCACACTATTTGCTGATTCATTGAGTTTTTTCAAACACTTCAACATTGGTTTAAGACTACTGTTTCTTTAAAGCCTACTTTTAGATTTTCACTGAAATAATATTTCCGCTAACTGAGTCATCAAACAGTGCTTCCAGGTTTTCATACCGTTCGCAAGTATTGCGCACAAATCCCTCTGCCAGGGTTCTCTGCTTGCAGCTGCGTGGGGTCTGCATCACAGCAACCATTTCTTTTCAGAAATTAAGGCCATGATATGACGTTTCATTAGATTTACTGTCTTGTTATATTGGTTGCCATGCCCCAATGGCACCCATTTACCTCAAACGTTCACAAAGAGAGCATATTGCACTTTCCTGAATTATTGGATAATAATCTTTCCGTTCTATCTTATTTTCTTATTTGCAACGCTCCAACTGCAACTGACAAGCTCTTACTTTGCTTCATTGTGATTGATTCAACTTAAGCAAACGTGTAAACACCGTCTCATTACACAAATTATCATGTTCATTCTCCAAACCTTTGAAGGAGTCGAACCACAGCTTCTTAGCACGTTGATGCATGGCCCCCTGCAAATGGCGACGCCGAGCTACAGGCGTATCCTGAAATTGCTTGTCACAATAATCGCAATAATATTTCGGCACGGGCATGGTGCAAATTCACTTGGAAACGAATAAGGAGCCGAGCAAATTTGAATTAGCTTTTGGTCTTCACGCCAAGTAATGGTAGTGGAACAACCTACTGACCCAGATTTAGGAGGTTTCACAAACGGGGGACCATGTGCCCTACATGTCCCAACGGCTAAGGGGGAGCTTGGACAAAGCACTCTCACAAACGGGCACCGGACAAACATATAAATTTAACTATATCAACAAATGAGAAGTGGCCAAGTGGTTTTATCATGGTAAATTCTCTACTCTTGTCCGCCTCCAATTTTTTTTGGGCGGCCTTGGACTGCCGCCTAAGAAAAATCCTCTGCCCAAACTTTATTGGAATGCCACATAAGCATGTCTACGCCCATTCGTGAAACCATTTGAGGGTGGACAATTGAAATGGCAGCATGCTATTCGCGGATATCATTTTTGCTAGGACGTCCACGCCCGTTTAAGAATCCTACCTTATTCGTTCATCAATTTTTTTGCTTTTGCACAGCACATTGAATTTAGCATGTCAAATTACATCTGGCAAGGCGCACATAAGAGCTTTGTTGGCCTGCCCAAGGGGGGCAAGGGTATAGTGTGTGTGTTTAGTGAAGCCAAAATTCACAATTTTCTTTTTGTGAAAGTCCTAAATTTTATGATTGGCCCAACTCCCCACGTTCTATTTCTTTGCATTTACTCTCTCTCTCTCTTTCCCCCCCCTCTCTCTCTCTCCGACATGACTATGTTGTACTTAGTACTTAGAACTATGCTCGTTTAGTAGTTCCACAAACTGCTCGTTTAGTAGTTCCACCTTTTTGGACAATTGTAATATACTAATATGGCATGACAAAGCACAACAATTAGAAAACCATTTTGTCACTATAGATTATTGCACACGCAATCATGTATGGGTCAAATTTTTGGTATTGCTAGCACCAACTTGTAGGAGGTTATCATGAAATGGTAGCATGCTAACATCTAGTGACTATGCACCAATTCTTTTTTCTTTTTTTCTAAGCGGGCGATCAAAACATTGAGGCTAGCATTCATAGACCAACAATCTTGTTGGTAAGGTCAACGTTGCCATTGATCTTGTGATATTGCACAAAATTATATTACATATAGTTTAGGGGGGGGGGTGCACATGCGCCCATGCCTTGGCGCCCATGCCTTGGTAAGTGGACCCTAACCTCAGAGCCTGGACTACCTAATGGATTTGACATTTTATTTTACCAAAGTTGCGCTCAACCTTTGTAAACTCAATTATATGATTTTTTCCCCCATTTAATTTGAGCTTCGCGCATCATGTTATTAATGGGTCTTTTTATTTAAACACACACGTGCGCGCATGCACATGTGCACACACACACACACACACACACACGTATTGGTGGAGGGATATTGCATGATGAAATATAATTAGCAAAAATTAGATAGTATGTCCCCCGTGACATTGAAAAATGAAAAATTCATGCTAAGAAGAGGGGTGAAAAGGAAGAGGGCAAGGCCATGATTAAATGAAGGGATAAAGAGGGAGGGGAGGACTTTCAATTTGAAGAATAATGGAGGGTCGGGGACATTAGAGAGGGAGCTACTTGAAGAATAATGGAGGGTAGGGGGCATTAAAGAGGGAGCTACTTGAGATTGGGGAGGGAGGAGAGGGACCACTTATGAAGGGGGCATCAAAGAGAAACCATTTAGTTATCTTTAAAGTTGTTATACTACTCTACAGCTTAATGGTAGAGCTCAAGTGTATGAAAAACAAAATTATGGCTTCAAATCCCTTCTTATATAATGTGTACCCCTCTTATACATAGGCTTAAAAGATTAACCTATGCATCAAAATTAACCCATGCACAAACATAGGTTAAGTAGCCTCCATGGGCCAAAACATATACAAAACAAATAGGAATATCAAAGCACGTGGTCACCGCCTTATCTCGAATACAAGACCTATCAAGGCATTCATATAAAGTTTTCAAAGTTAAGTTGAGCAAGTATGTCCCCACGAGATAGTATAATTGTGAATGTCACTACTGCTACTCCCGTAATCATGGGCACCTATGTCCCCACAAGATAATATAATTGTGAAGGTGTACTACTCCTACTCCTATAATCATGGGCACCTATGTCCTCACGAGATAGTATAATTGTGAAGGTGTACTACTCCTACTCCTATAATTGAGCGAACCTATTGTCCCCATGAGATAGTATAATTGTGTGGTGTACTACTACTACTCCTATAGTGGTGTACTACTCCTACTCCTATAATTGTGTGGTGTACTACTCCTACTCTGATAATCGTGGGCACCTATACACTTGCTCGTAGAAATTCATTAATTTGTTTGCTCACTCGCCTCTCTTTTTCACTGGTAACCTAAGCCGTTTCCTATTATTAATCTACACCTTGCCTCTCCCCTCAGCCTATTATTAATCTATGCCTTGCCTCTCCCCTGTGCCTCGCTACCAACTTTCTCCTTCTGCCTTCCATCGCTCTTCCCCTTCCATCACTCGCCCTCCTTCTCTCAAGCTCTCCTCCCTCTATCTTTCTTTGCTCAGCCACATTCACCTCCTTCCCCTCTATATACGTGCTTGGGTGCAACCGGGAACCTTCTAGGGAAAGAACTTTATGGAATTGCAGCTTCTCGATTAATGTGGAATCGTAGCTTCACAATGCATTTATTGACTCTCACCTTACCTTAATTGATTCTCACATTAGCTTACGCCATCCCGTCACAAATACTAATACCAATTTTTCAATATCGGGGGCACCTATTTTGCAATGCTAGCATTTTGGTCTTCATATTTTGTAACCAGCATGTTCATGTTAGACTCTACAAGCGCCCAACCCCTTTAATGTGCCATCTCATGCTTGCTAAAAAGTAGCTTGTAGCTTGTGACCTCTTGCATATCCCTTGAGATTGCTTGTCAAAATTAGTCTCTATACACCTGTATCACTCCCTCACCTCCTTACTATATAGACAAATAAATATATAGAGATATATGCCTATATATATCTACATCCACTTAGATACCGACATATATACATATATATAACTTTGTGTGTGTGTGTGTGTGTGTGACAATATCACTGCCGAGATCCACTTGTAATCGATGTCACAATATCAAAAGCACTTATAAATGCATTTTAATTTCCTTAGCAAGAGGTACATATTAGGCAACTCAGTGTTTGAGTCATGAGCATCCAATTTTTCCATAAGGAAGCTAACATATCAAGCAATCATATTTCAAAGAGTTGGTTATGACCATTGATATCTGAGTGGTTGTCTGACCACCACTAGAAAAGCGGAATGCTTGCCCTATATTTACTTTTCACACTCCTACATGTGTTTGTAGGAGACTTCCATGTATTTGGGGGATAGTCCTATAAGAAAACAATACAACGTCTGTGCTCAATAGATAACAGGATCTCGTATGCAAGAGAGAAGTAGATAGTATGGAGAATAAAAAATTTGATTACTGTAAAACTGATACAATAGATGGCGCTGCCTCCCAGCCGTGTGCTCCTATGTGAGAAGCTTCGATGGCATGCTAGAAACAGTAGAGGACGGAGGCTGGATGCTAAGGAATCAGGGTTGCTGTAGCCAGTGATGATGATGGGCTTCACGGGCTTGCTCTTATATAGCCACCAGTCATAGTCGGTTAGACCCAATTGGGAGACCGACCCAATCGGCCCAAAACCACCGACTGGAGGTCGGTCTCGAAATAGGCCACCGACCACACGTTAGAACCGTGGCACAGAATAGAGCAACTAACCTACAGTTTCCATTTGGCCCAGAGCCATCCGAGATCATTTGGGGCTCCAAACGGGCCCTGCAACTCGAAAGTGGGCTACCTCGGGAAATGCTCCGTCTACCCTCAGTGCGATCAGTCATGGGATGCCTTCTCGCACTTGCATGTAGCCTAGTTGGCAGTATGCCAACTCTATCTGAAGCCGTCCAGCCATCAAGCCACACATGGCTCTCATCTAGTGTCCAAACCAGGACCTACCGGATAACTGAGCTACTCAAATGCCTTCTCCTCATATGGGGGGCTTACAAGTAGAGTTAGCTGGTTCCCGCGTAGTTACATGAGAGTGGAGCATTGATATCTAACACCCCCCCTCAATGTCCACCCGTAAGTGAACTACTTTTTCGGCCCAATGCCAAGTCGATGAAGATGCCTCTCCAGCAAGTCTCTTCCAAGAGCCTTCATGAAGATGTCCGCAGCATTCTCTGTAGTCGGACAATACACCAAGTCGACCTCTCCATCCATGATGAGCTCGCGTACAAAGTGATATTGAATCTCAATGTGTTTTGTGCGAGCGTAGTACACAGGGTTCTTGGCAATTGCCATGCAACTCTGATTGTCACATGATAACTGCGTAGGCTTGTTCTGCACTGCACCCATGTCCCCTAAAGTCCTTCTCAACCACACTGCCTCACAAGAAGCAAAACATGCTGATTTGTACCCAGCCTCGGTAGAAGAAAGAGCAACTGTGGGTTGCTTCTTGCTGACCCATGACACAGCTCCAGATCCTAGTGAGAAACAGTAACCTGTCACTGATCTCCTGCTGACCATGTCTCCTGCCCAATCTGAGTCACAAAATCCGGTCAAGGTGTTGCCCTTGGTATAGGTGATGCCATAATCAAGTGTGCCTTTGATGTATTTCAGCACCTGCATCCCTGCCCTCCGATGGTTCTCTCGGGGCTTATTGGAAAACCTGCTTAGTACACCAGTCGCAAAACTGATGTCTGGCCGTGTGTTGCACAAGTAAATCAAACTACCCACAAGCCTTTTGTACTTCGCTTCGTCCACCAGTGGTGATGAATCCTCGTTTGAGAGCTTCACATCTACCTCCATAGGAGTGCCAACTGTCTTGCACTCAGCCATGCCAAATGCCTTTAGTATCTCTCCAACATACTTCAGCTGTGAAATGAAGATATGTTTTGGCTCTTGCCAAACTTCAATCCCCAAACAAAAATGCATCAGCTCGAGGTCTGTCATTTCAAACTCTCTTCCTAGCAAATGCTTTGTCTGCAAGATCTTCTCTTCATGATTCCCTGTTATGGCAAGGTCGTCCACATAAAGGACCACGATCATACACCTGCCTCCTTCTCTGTAGATATACAAATTTGCATCAGATGGGCTCATCCTGAACCCGTTTTGCAGAAAGTAGGCATCAATCCACTGGTACCACACTCGTGGGGCCTGTTTTAGCCCGTAAAGTGCCTTCTTTAGTTTACAGACTTTACCTTCTGAACCCGGGATCACAAAACCTGGTGGTTGTTCCATGTATACCTCCTCCTTGAGATCTCCATTCAGAAAGGCAGATTTTATATCCATTTGAAACAAGGGCCAACTTTCTTGTGCTACTAAAGCCAAAACACAGTGAATTGTGGTTAGTCGAGCTGTGGGAGCAAAAGTATCCTGATAATCAAAACCATGTACATGTGCGAATCCTTTTGCCATGAACTGAGCCTTGTACTTATCTAACGTGCCGTTGGATTTGTACTTGGTCTTGTACACCCACTTGGTGCCGATTACCTTGCATTTTGGTGGTCGATCCACAAGGTCCCAAGTGTTGTTCTTCATTATGGAGCCATACTCCGACTACATAGCCTCCATCCACCTATCATCACCCTGTGCTTCTTCAAGACACTTGGGTTCTTCAGTACGGATCACCTCTGTCATCAAAGCATAGTTGACCAAGTGTTCCTGCGCCCTTCTTTGCTCCTCTAATCTCTTGGACCAGCGGTGTTCGGATGGTTCCTCGTCAGCATCATGAAGTAGTAGGAACCACTCAAAGCTTCTGTCTCCATCTTTCCGCAGAGGTCCGTGTGAGTGAGCTCTAGAGGAGCCTTTGCCCTACTGGCCTCTTTAGGAAAGGGCTGCCTGTGCTACTTGCCCATCATGTAAGCTTCACATACATCGGGTAGATCTGTAATTTCTAGTAGGTCTACAATCATTCCACTTTTATGCATCTCCTTTAAAGAACTAAAGTTTAGATGACCAAACGTCTCATGCCATAGCTTAGTGTTGCTCACATCAGCTCGAGCATTGAAAGCTGAGAGTTCGTAGATGTTGTTGCACTGTGTACCTTTACCAATGACCTTCCCTTGAAGATCCAAAATCTGTGTGCCATTCTTATCGAAGTGAACTTTGACGTCCCGATACGTGATCGTAGAAACGGACAACAAGTTCCTCTTGATATCTGGCACATAAACAACATCGGACAACTGTTTTACAACTCCACCTAACTTGAGAGCAATCATACCTTTTCCTTTTGCTGGACATTTTGCATCATTGCCGACTACTACCAGGATGTCATTCCCTATCGGATGTAGAGAGGTATACCAATCCTTCTGACTGGTCATGTGGCGTGATGCACCACTGTCAATAATCCAAGGTTCATCCGTAGATACATGAACTGTTTCCGTGCAAATCTTCTCAATTGCTATGAATAGCTCTACTGGTACTGCCTGTGCGTTGTTGCTAGACTCTTTCTTTACTCTGTTCTTCTCATCTACAATCTTCTTTCGACACTCATTCTGCTTGTGCCCGTGCCCTGACTTGTTGCAATAGAAGCACTTGATCTTCTTCTTTCTCTTTTTATCATCAGAAGAAGATGGGTTACCAGAGTCCTTACCCTTACCTTTCTTTGATCCAGTCGAGAAAGCCGAATCTTCTCCAATACTCGTCTTTTGATGCATCTCCTCCTCCAGAAGCATTGTGCTGAAATCCTCAAAGTTGAGGGGCGGATTTCTGTTCTGCGTATTCAGCGCCATAACAAGACCATCGTATTGTGGTGGGAGAATCCGTATGCACCTTCGTGCTAGATTCTCACTAGTGATGGTGATGCCAATCGCAGTCATCTGATCGCACAGATTCTTCACCCTGGTGATGAACTTCTCTGCCATTTCAGACTCAGGCAGTATCTCGTTCGTGAGTTGAGTCTTCAGATTTTGAATCCGTGTTTGATTTGTGGTCTCATACTAATTTTTCAAGACCGTCCATGCCTCCTCCACTGTGGTGACATGTTGAATTAACGCCATGACAGAATCACTTACATTGTAAACAAAAGAACATAGTGCATCTACATTTCTTCTTGTCCATGCGAGAATCTGAGCCGCAGTTTATACTATCTATTGTCTTGCATTGGCCGGATTCGTCGGTCTCACAATCGGCTTCACGTCCACCCCAGTAGCAATATCCCAAAGCTCGTATGCACTTAGGATAGTCTTCATCTTGAACTTCTAGAGTCGATAGTTAGTGCCGTCCAACTTTTTGCTTTTACCAAACGGTGGGATTTGCAGTCTTTTGGGCTGGGCCATCTCTCACAATTTGCTCGCAAACAGAAACACACTACCAAATCTTCTTGTTAGAGCCCAAGCTCTGATACCATGTAAGAAAACAATACAACGTCTGTGCTCAATAGATAACAGGATCTCATATGCAAGAGAGAAAAGTACTATAAAGAATCAAAATTTTGATTACTGTAAAACTATAGATGGCACTGCCTCCCACCCGTGTGCTCTTGTGTGAGAAGCTTCGATGGCGTGCTGGAAATAGTAGAGGACGGAGGCTGGATGCTAAGGAATGAGGGTTGCTATAGCCAGTGATGATGATGGGCTTCACGGGCTTGCTCTTATATAGCCACCAGTTGTAGTCGGTTAGACCCAATTAGAAGACTGACCCAGTCAGCCCAAAATAGCCGATTGGAGGTCGGTCCCAAAATAGGCCAACGACCACACGTTAGAACTGTGGCGCAAAATAGAGCACTTACCTACGGTTTCCATTTGGCCCAGAGCCATTCGGGATCTCATCTGGGGCTCCAAACGGGCCCCGTAGCCCAAGAGTGGGCTGCCTCGGGAAATGCTCCATTTACCCTCAGTGCGGTCAATCATGGGATGCCTTCCCGCACTTGCATGTAGCCTAGTTGGTAGTGTGCCAACTCTATCTGAAGCCGTCCAGCCATCAGGCCACACATGGCCCCCACCAAACCAGGACCTACCAGATAACCGAGCTACTCAAATGCCTTCTCCTCTCATGGGGGGCTTACAAGTAGAGTTAGTTGATTCTTGCATAGTTAGACGAGAGTGGAGCATTGATATCTAACAAGTCCACCATGCCAAGTATACAATTCACTCAGAATTATCCTCAAAATAATTCATAAAACCACAAGTGTAGTGGTATGAGCAACATAATTAAAAATTTCCTAATGCTATACATAATAAGATGGCCTAGGAGTCTTCATCATCTGCAAAGACCATATGTATGTTTCAAGTTTGAGGTGGGTTTTTAGACACAAGTCTATCCCACACAATAGCTTCCATGAGCATCAATTCTTATCGAAGAGCCTCCATGGGCCTTAAGCCTCAAGCACAACCCCATTTGTGTAGGGTGAAAATTGTATGTGTCAACGTCATTCATAAGTGTATATAGATGACCCAACCAATTCTACTATTGTGCATCATCCTACATGTGTATGTAGAGAAACTTAAAAAGTATCATGAAGGTAGCCGATTCAAGTATGGTTCCTTCTTTTTGGGCAGAAAAAAAGTTTTGTTTATATTATGATCATCATATGATTTGTACACATAATGTCTTCAAAGTACAAAAAGACCTCTCATAGGAGCAGGTTTCATCCTGAAACCCGGATTTCTCCTTATCAGAGTAGAAAAATCAACAAAATCTGTGGCTGTTGACCTAGTAACAGAGGAACAGGGTGACAGAGGAACAGGATGACTCTTTAAGTTGTGGGTTCTTCCTTAACTAGGAACAGAGATGGTAGGAGCTATGCTTGCAAGTCAACACTAGAGTTGATACACCTCCTTACATCCCTGATGTGGTCTTTAAGTTATGCCTGTAGTTGTGAAACTTGATCATTATAGTTATGGAACTCTTGGTCCAACAAGAATTTGGCTTGAACCATGGCAAGTAGTTTTCAGTTAGTAGAAAAATATCTTTCATACCGATTAGAAAAGATCTGATCAGCATCCATGACCTCATCATTGAATTGATAAGCATTTTTGGAAATCCAAATAAACCATAATGCATGTGCCCAGATGTATACCCATGTGGCATAAGAACGTTTGAGTGCATCTCCCAATAGAATAGACTTCTAGTTGATTGGTTCCCCTATCCTTAACTGAACATATTTTGAGACCTTTCTTGCTTTGGGTCAAGCTATAAACAAATGGAAAATGTCCTCCTTGATACCAAAACAATATTTGCATATACCATCTCCCTCACCAATCATGAGGCTTTTGCAATTAGTCCAGACAGCCTTGTGCATAATTAGCCATAACAAAGTGGACATTTTCTCTGGGATTCTTCTATCCCAGATCAGTGCAAATCTGTTGCCCCATTTCCTTTCAACATTAGCATTGTTCCATCTGGCATTGAGTTTGGTCAAAACCTCTTCAATGCCTTTAGAAGGAGTGGGGATAGGTAAGAGGGATGAACTACCTACCCAGCCAAACTCTCTATTGAAGTTTAGGACCTTGCCCCCTTTCCAAGTGATGTCTCCCTCCCACAACTACATTTTGCTCATAGTCAACTCTTGGTCTGCATTACTGAGTCTGGATTCCCTTCTTATCTCAAGCCATGACTTTCACTTGAAGTTGGTTTTGTCCCACCATCTCCCCAACATATTAACCCCTTCTTTGAAAGATGCCATGCTTTCAAGAAGTCCTCATCACTTAACTGTTGTTTGGTGAAGAAGACAAAAATCCAAATTGAATCTAGAGTCATGAAGCTCCCTTTACTAGAGAGGATAATGTGACTCTTGATCTGCTCAAAGGCCCACCATAGAGTTTTCCAAAGATAGCTCCCCTTGGTTGTGCAAGGTTCTGGGTTGCTTATAGCTGAGAGAAGAGGAAAGTCCTTCCATCTAGGGGCCCTGTAGGGTCTCACATACTTGAAATTTATGAGAAGGAGGTTAGCCCAATCACTTTTAGGAGAAGGCCCATTTGACCTTGGCTATTCTTCTTCTTGTGTCACACCCCCCCCATAGGAAGGATCTGCAGATTCTTATAAACTTTTCTAATCCTATTTTGGAAGGACACCAGTAGGAGAGATAAAAGATAGCTATTGGGTATATGCAATGGTTTAGCACAACCCTTCTCCCTGCTAAATTTGCTTGCAACCCTCTGAGCTTGTCTAACTTTTTTTAAAACCTTTCTAGAAACCATTCCCATCTTAACCATGAAACCCATAGGGATACCCAATAGTCTGAAAATCTGGCCATGAGGAGTTCTTTTGCAGCCCATATGGTCCAAAAGGTTTTGGGAGTCACCAATTATTAGGGCATACCTAGTTTTTGAGTGGTTTATTTTAGATCCAGTTCCATACAAAAGATGTCCATACATTCCATAGCTCTTTGTGTATCTACATTTGTGTTTCTGATGGTGAGAGTGGTGTCATCTACAAATTGCTAGTTCACTAGATGCTTTCCTAAAGGAAGGTCAATACCATTAATTTCACCCTTTGACACTTGATCTTTTATCAGCCATCCCAAGGCATCAACAACTATGCCAAATAAGAGAGGGGCCAAAGGGCATCCTTGTCTTATGGATCTTTTGAGCATGAAGCTCTAAGACATCTCTCCATACACACACACCTTTTTTGAGGCATTGGAGAGCAGTAGGGCAACAAAGGAAGTAAACTTGGTTCCCAGCCCCAAGCTGTTAAGGGATTGCAATAGAAAATCCCAATTCAGCCTGTCATATGCCTTGTCAAAGTCTATTTTTATTAAACAAACCTCTTGATTACTTTCTTCAGCATCCTTCCCATAGGTTGATAATTGCCTCCAAAAGATGTCTATTCTATTTTTTATGCATCCTTTCTGTTCCTGTAAAATCCAATTGTCCATTTTACATCACCTCAATCTCAAAGCAATAGCTTTGGCATAAATCTTGTAAGAACAATTTAACATAGTGAGGGGTCTCTAGTTTCTAGGACTGATCTGTCTCCCTCTTTTGGGATGAGTTTTATCACACCTCCATTTAGGTGGTTTGGTAGAAATCTCTAATCAGCACTCTCTCTCCAAACTACCAATAAAGAAGGTCCCACTGTGTCCCAAAAAAACCTGTAGAACTCCACAGAGTAGTGGTGAATCAAGATGCCCTTCACATGCAGGATGATCAAGCGGAAGGTATTGAGCATGACCTTCATAAACCATCTTACTCATATGTTTGGAGTATCATGCATTCAAACTAGCACCACAAATAGTACAAGCATGGTACCCTTGTGTTTTAAGTCCTACATATATGCATGCACAAATAGGTCATTAGACATGCATAGGTCACACCACAATAAAGCATAAATGTATCAATAGGAATGCGCAAGCACGTACCTGCACACTCCCCATATTTTGGATAGTCATGCATGGTCCACATCCAAATTGCCTTGATGAAAATGTTTGCAGTCAGCCTCGAGGCTCTATAAATATTAGACATATATGACCCTCTATACTGTCTGTAGCTCCTTGATCAAAGGTGCCATGTACACATCCATATTTTTGGCCTTGTACTTCCCTGGCACAAGTAGGGCAAGCATGAGGTGTCCCTTCTTTATTGTTAGCCATGGCGGGATATTGTAGCTCACTAAGACTATTGTCCATGTCGACCAAGATGTCGAGCGTAAGCCAAAAGTGTTCACACCATCCATTGTGATACCGAGAGGTAAATTGTGTGGCTCCCTCATAAAGTTTGGCCACATGTTATCTATGTGCTTCCAAGTAACACAATCTATAGGGATCCTCAAAGTGTCATCAACAAACTGCCAGTGTGTAGCATGCCATGCCATTAGTTGCACAATCAACTTGCGTCTGAACATGTGCTATATTCTGAGAATGATGGGAGAATGTCTCAAGACCTTCACTGGGATCATCTCCCCAGCAAGCCCTGTTTGTAGCACTGTGCTTCACACTCTAAAAAATTAACCAAATATCCATACTCATGACCAAACAAAATACAATCATTAGGGCAAGTGTGGATGGTGTCATAATCCATCCCAACCATTGTCAACATCTTCTTCACTTTGTCTCTGGAATTGGGCATGGTATTTGGGATAAACAACATCTTATGGAGCAATCTATTGCAATTTGCATGTTGAATCTTCATTGCTATCAATTCTAGGTTCTTCCCATGTAGCCCTTGACCAGAGACATGATGCATTTCTCTCTCTTAAGGATGAGTTGTAGCATTCAGTGCCTCTTCCACCTACTCATCAGGCACATGTAGACATTGATAGTGACAAGGAGGAGGCGGAAGCTATTGATGTCACTAGTGATGAGGAAATTATGTGTAATGATCATATTGGAGAACAACCTATTGATCATGAGGGGGTTTGACATGATACCAAGATGTCTGCCCATGATGAGCGTGCATGTTTGAACATGTTGGGAGACTTGGTGGACATGGAATTGCAGTCACGTGTCCCCACATGCAGAGGGGATATATGCTCATTTGTGACCACGTTTGTAGGGATGTGGCCATAGCAGAGACAGGTGCTACGTCCAGGAACTAAATCTTTTATTAATTCAACATATGGATTTGTATTGCAACCATTTCTCTATACTTGAAGTACTTCTTTCTATTTTACTCCTTGTTTTATATTTATGCATGCTTCGAAGAGTTGAGAAGCTACCACCCCTCAAAGATGTCCAAGTTCAATATAGACAATTACATATTTGGCTAGTGTAGTATGGATCTTTAGACTTGAACCTCCAACTATTGAAGTTTTTCTCTTTTGGTGCTGAAAATATTATGCCAAAGTACAAGCATCCATACACAACCAAAAAAGAATATTTTGTGCTCTTATATATGCATATGTTGTTATGGTCATATATATAAGCACGTGCTTATAAAGTTATGGTTATGCTTACACTATCGACTTAATAATTTTAAATTATTGTGCTTATGTTGAATGTGTTTTAACACTTGTTGTTATGTTTGTAAATATTTGTATGGCTTACGTGCTAATGATTCCTATGTTCATCATCATGTGTAAATAAAAAATTTATACAATCATGTTCTTGAATAACCATGCTTATGGTTATGCATCCACTTATAAGAATGTTTAAATGCTTATGTGTAATGTTTAAATGGTTACAGTTGTGTTCGAACGTTTGTATGTATAAATTTGTGCAAATTTTATATAAGTTTGTATGTAGACATATCTTCTTCACACATAATTATGTAAACACATGTTAGTATACAAACATATAAACACATGTAATACTAATGTACATAAACACCTAAACACAAGTACATAAGTTATTAAACACATGCATATGAGCATAAGTTTGTTTGTAAGAGAGTATGAGCAAAAGTATATAAGTTCATATTTAGAGTTATCTATTTCATACAAAAGTATGTAAACCCTTACATACACAAGTATGAACATGTTGTGGATTTAAAAAATTATGTATACAAATATAAGAGGTGTGTAGACATTTCCACTTAGTACATAAACCTCTTAGATTCGAGGTAGAAGAAGCATTGCCTCGACTGGCTGTAGATAGAGTTGTAGAAACTCTTTTTCTCTCACACACAAGAAGACTTGTAGGGATTCTTTATGAATCAAACTCTCACCAAATCTTTGAGGCATGAACAGAAATCTCTTCTTCCTCTTAGCAAAAAATATCTCAAAGAATGCTCTCAAATTTGAATGAACACTCAAGTCACAATGAATCTCTCATGAAATGGATGGATGGAAAATTTCTCTCTCAAGGGATGGAAATTTGTTTTCAATCTAAAACTAAAACTAAACTAGGAGAAAAAACATGAGCTTCTAAGGCATGCCTACAACTAATCTAGGAATAAGAGCAATCCTAGTGAACTACTAACGAGCTAAACTAGGAGAGCTAAACCTAAGCTCTGATACCATGACAAAACATATGTGCCTCAGCATCTATGGAGCACTCTAAGGTGGATGGAACCTATGTGGAAACATGATGAAGAGAGTGCTCATGACATGTACCTCAAGTAAATTAGGTTCCAAGATAGAATAGCTTGGACTCATAAAGAGAATCTTGAGATAGTGCAAAGTGCTTGATTGATATTACTTCAAATGAACCTCCTTTTATAGGTGAGGGTACTTACATCCATTTGCTTGCTCACATGTGGGATATCTCCTCCATGCCATGTGGCAGCTTGCCCTTTACTCATACCTTTGCTCATGTGCTCATGGCACCACAACTCTCAACAGTAAGCACATGAGCATGATAGCATGAGCACATAGTCATAAGAGCATATAAGCATATAAGAATAGAGGGTATAAGCATATAAGCTTAAGAGCATATAAGCATGAGAGAATGTAAGCACATGAGCATGAAAGCATATAAGAATTGAGGATATAAGCATATAAGCATAAGAGAATATAAGCATGTGAGCATAAGAGCTTAAGAGCACTAGAGCATGACATGTGCACATGAGCATGATAGCATGATAACATTAACATAAGTGCATATAAGCATATAAGCATAGAGGATAAAAAACCAAGGTGAAATTTTCACTAGGCGTGTGAAAGGCTCACCCTTAGATTATGACAAACTTTAAATCCCCTCTCGGGTTATCCTTCTATCACAACATTCATTTAAGGCCCTTGCAAGAATTCCCATGATAAGAGAACCCAAAACAAACTGAATGGCTTTGTCTTTGGCATGCCAAACACTACCCTTTAGTGGAATTTGTAGGGCATGAAAAATTGGCACAAGTGATGGCATCCGTGGTGACTGGTGTCGTAGGTTGGGAGCCTTGGTTGCCCATTTGTCGACTGCATCAGTGCTAGAAAAAAACCTTTTTTGGAACCAATAAAGAAACCTTCTACTCTTATATTCAACCTGGATTTTTAAATCTTGGCCCATCCTCAAATTCTTCAATATGTTTAAACCAATAATTTCAAGCTTAGTTCAAAATTTGGCCCTTATATTAAAGACTATACATTTTACATCCCATATCTAGTACTTTGATTATAAAGCAAATAATCATTGTATTAGCATTTAAGCTTTAATAATACATTTTAAAATATGCTCCAATTCACTCGATGAACTTGCAAATTTTAAAACACCCATGTCATCTTGCATGTTATAAAAAATAAGATTATGGTACTATAAGATGCTACATACCTGGGATAATCACATAACTTTTGTGTTAGAACAATTGTATGTGGACCTCAAAGATTTTTATGTGTTCTTTCCATTATTCCTAAAGAGAAGATCCAACTTTTCAAGGTAAATATTATTACAAGACATATGAAGCTATAGCAAAAATATTAAAAGACTTGCCATCATCATACTTACCTAGCTTGAATAGTACAAGACGATCCTCACCATCCATGAGCCATACTATGTAGCTATAAATGTTGCATAACAACACAAGTTTTAATCTACAAAATTGTTATAACTTCAACACTAAATATTTTTACAAATTATAATGCAATACATACATAATACAATTCTTACAAACAATCTAAATGATGTTGGCCTCAAACTTTTTTTCGCAAGTGTTAATCATGAAATTTGGGATGTACCATTATCCATCTTAGAGAGAGAGAGAGAGAGAGAGAGAGAGAGAGAGAGAGAGAGAGAGAGAGAGAGATCCACTCATTAATAAAACAACAAGCATGCAAAAAAATCATGAAAAACAAAAAAATCCAAGCAATTGCACATTCATTATTCCATCCTCTAAGGTCCCAACGTAAAACATGCTCATACATAAGGATGAAAAGAAGAAGAAGAAGAAAAAAAATGTTGTACATAATAAGATGGACTTATGGTACAAAATGTAGTACACAATTCTACACATGGACACATATTCACATACTCTCATACAATATACTCAAGCTTATACACCCACAACTTTACTCATTCACAAATAATTTTACTAACATTCTTGATTAAACATTATCTTTTAGGGTAGGGTCTTAGCTCTCCTATAGGCAGATATTCTTTGGTCTAACATTGTGACTATAGGCCTCTAGTATTGGTTTGACATGGTGACTATATCCCTCTTTATCTAGTCCTTTTTTCAATTAATTCATCTTTATATCCTAGTAAGAATTATTTGGGAGGTTTAAAGGAGAAATAATTGACTAGTGAATTCTTGAAGCTACAAATTGAGGAAGGATTGTATGCTTAATAATACTGTAAAATGTAAGAGATTTATTAAGAGCTAACTATTTTTTGCATTTGAGGGTTTGAGCTTATGACCACCATATAATCTAGGAGCTTGATTATCCAAATTATCTCAGCCACACTAATCGATAGAAAAATATGGAAGATATGTATTATCCTTAAAGAAAGGTGGACATTATTTTGTGCTTGCAAATGTTGGCCAACCTTATTAGTGGTGTTGTCTTGACCCTCTTTGGTAACTCACACGTAAGCCTCCCTTGTGTGTAAGTTTGAGTAGCATTCACTTTCACCCCCGTAACCTAACCCCCATAGCTTTTCCACTACCACTTGGTCGCTTTTCCACTACCCACCACCCACTGTTTTCTTTCATTAGCCGTTACTGCATGCACCAACTTGATCTTAATTGGCATGCCTTTATGGGTTGCCTTTCTCTGAGTTGATATCATCTTTTCTTTGTCTCTTTATTCACAGCTCCTCCTTCTAACTTGCTTTCCTTGTTTCCTCATGTGAGCTCTCTTCTGGCTCACTTACTCTTCTTTGACAATCTTCTCATTGTGTTTCTTCTTCGAGGCCACCCATTGTTGGATCTTAGTTGTGGCTTTTAGTCTATCGCATTCACCTTGCTTCTACGGTGCCACTCAGCTTGTAGGCTCTTAGCCCTATTGTCTGCTCTCTTCTCTAAACTCTCTTCCCTGTGCAACCTTCTCCTTTCCTATCTTTGATTAAGTTTCATTTAGCTTTTGTGAGCCTTTCATGTTCTCATGTGTAGCATGTTCTTGATTCATGCTTGCTCGTTTACCATCTTAGTTGCTATTGAGCCCATTTGCGGATCTTATATATTTGACTTACTTGTAACCTAAGCCGTTTCCTATTATTAATCTACACCTTGCCTCTCCCCTCAACCTATTATTAATCTATGCCTTGCCTCTCCCCTATGCCTCGCTGCCATCTTTCTCCTTCTGCCTTCCATCGCTCTTCCCCTTCCATCACTCGCCCTCCTTCTCTCAAGCTCTCCTCCCTCTATCTTTCTTTGCTCAGCCACATTCACCTCCTTCCCCTCTATATACGTGCTTGGGTGCAACCGGGAACCTTCTAGGGAAAGAACTTTATGGAATTGCAGCTTCTCGATTAATGTGGAATCGTAGCTTCACAATGCATTTATTGACTCTCACCTTACCTTAATTGATTCTCACATTAGCTTACGCCATCCCGTCACAAATACTAATACCAAATTTTCAATATCAGGGGCACCTATTTTGCAATGCTAGCATTTTGGTCTTCATATTTTGTAACCAGCATGTTCATGTTAGACTCTACAAGTGCCCAACCCCTTTAATGTGCCATCTCATGCTTGCTAAAAAGTAGCTTGTAGCTTGTGACCTCTTGCATATCCCTTGAGATTGCTTGTCAAAATTAGTCTCTATACACCTGTATCACTCCCTCACCTCCTTACTATATAGACAAATAAATATATAGAGATATATGCCTATATATATCTACATCCACTTAGATACCGACATATATACATATATATAACTTTGTGTGTGTGTGTGTGTGTGTGTGACAATATCACTGCCGAGATCCACTTGTAATCGATGTCACAATATCAAAAGCACTTACAAATGCATTTTAATTTCCTTAGCAAGAGGTACATATTAGGCAACTCAGTGTTTGAGTCATGAGCATCCAATTTTTCCATAAGGAAGCTAACATATCAAGCAATCATATTTCAAAGAGCTGGTTATGACCATTGATATCTGAGTGGTTGTCTGACCACCACTAGAAAAGCGGAATGCTTGCCCTATATTTACTTTTCACACTCCTACATGTGTTTGTAGGAGACTTCCATGTATTTGGGGGATAGTCCTATAAGAAAACAATACAACGTCTGTGCTCAATAGATAACAGGATCTCGTATGCAAGAGAGAAGCAGATAGTATGGAGAATAAAAAATTTGATTACTATAAAACTGATACAATAGATGGCGCTGCCTCCCAGCCGTGTGCTCCTATGTGAGAAGCTTCGATGGCATGCTAGAAACAGTAGAGGACGGAGGCTGGATGCTAAGGAATCAGGGTTGCTGTAGCCAGTGATGATGATGGGCTTCACGGGCTTGCTCTTATATAGCCACCAGTCATAGTCCGTTAGACCCAATTGGGAGACCGACCCAATCGGCCCAAAACCACCGACTGGAGGTCGGTCTCGAAATAGGCCACCGACCACACGTTAGAACCGTGGCACAGAATAGAGCAACTAACCTACAGTTTCCATTTGGCCCAGAGCCATCCGAGATCATTTGGGGCTCCAAACGGGCCCTGCAACTCGAAAGTGGGCTACCTCGGGAAATGCTCCGTCTACCCTCAGTGCGATCAGTCATGGGATGCCTTCTCGCACTTGCATGTAGCCTAGTTGGCAGTATGCCAACTCTATCTGAAGCCGTCCAGCCATCAAGCCACACATGGCTCTCATCTAGTGTCCAAACCAGGACCTACCGGATAACTGAGCTACTCAAATGCCTTCTCCTCATATGGGGGGCTTACAAGTAGAGTTAGCTGGTTCCCGCGTAGTTACATGAGAGTGGAGCATTGATATCTAACACCCCCCCTCAATGTCCACCCGTAAGTGAACTACTTTTTCGGCCCAATGCCAAGTCGATGAAGATGCCTCTCCAGCAAGTCTCTTCCAAGAGCCTTCATGAAGATGTCCGCAGCATTCTCTGTAGTCGGACAATACACCAAGTCGACCTCTCCATCCATGATGAGCTCACGTACAAAGTGATATTGAATCTCAATGTGTTTTGTGCGAGTGTGGTACACAGGGTTCTTGGCAATTGCCATGCAACTCTGATTGTCACATGATAACTGCGTAGGCTTGTTCTGCACTGCACCCATGTCCCCTAAAGTCCTCCTCAACCACACTGCCTCACAAGAAGCAAAACATGCTGATTTGTACCCAGCCTCGGTAGAAGAAAGAGCAACTGTGGGTTGCTTCTTGCTGACCCATGACACAGCTCTAGATCCTAGTGAGAAACAGTAACCTGTCACTGATCTCCTGCTGACCATGTCTCCTGCCCAATCCGAGTCACAAAATCCGGTCAAGGTGTTGCCCTTGGTATAGGTGATGCCATAATCAAGTGTGCCTTTGTTGTATTTCAGCACCTGCATCCCTGCCCTCCAATGGTTCTCCCGGGGCTTATTGGAAAACCTGCTTAGTACACCAGTCGCAAAACTGATGTCTGGCCGTGTGTTGCACAAGTAAATCAAACTACCCACAAGCCTTTTGTACTTCGCTTCGTCCACCAATGGTGATGAATCCTCGTTTGAGAGCTTCACATCTACCTCCATAGGAGTGCCAACTGTCTTGCACTCAGCCATGCCAAATGCCTTTAGTATCTCTCCAACATACTTCAGCTGTGAAATGAAGATCTGTTTTGGCTCTTGCCAAACTTCAATCCCCAAACAAAAATGCATCAGTTCGAGGTCTGTCATTTCAAACTCTCTTCCTAGCAAATGCTTTGTCTGCGAGATCTTCTCTTCATGATTCCTTATTATGGCAAGGTCGTCCACATAAAGGACCACGATCATACACCTGACTCCTTCTCTGTAGATATACAAATTTGCATCAGATGGGCTCCTCCTGAACCCGTTTTGCAGAAAGTAGGCATCAATCCACTGGTACCACACTCGTGGGGCCTGTTTTAGCCCGTAAAGTGCCTTCTTTAGTTTACAGACTTTACCTTCTGAACCCGGGATCACAAAACTTGGTGGTTGTTCCATGTATACCTCCTCCTTGAGATCTCCATTCAGAAAGGCAGATTTTATATCCATTTGAAACAAGGGCCAACTTTCTTGTGCTACTAAAGCCAAAACACAGTGAATTGTGGTTAGTCGAGCTGTGGGAGCAAAAGTATCCTGATAATCAAAACCATGTACATGTGCGAATCCTTTTGCCATGAACTGAGCCTTGTACTTATCTAACGTGCCGTTGGATTTGTACTTGGTCTTGTACACCCACTTGGTGCCGATTACCTTGCATTTTGGTGGTCGATCCACAAGGTCCCAAGTGTTGTTCTTCATTATGGAGCCATACTCTGACTACATAGCCTCCATCCACCTATCATCACCCTGTGCTTCTTCAAGACACTTGGGTTCTTCAGTACGGATCACCTCTGTCATCAAAGCATAGTTGACCAAGTGTTCCTGCGCCCTTCTTTGCTCCTCTAATCTCTTGGACCAGCGGTGTTCGGATGGTTCCTCGTCAGCATCATGAAGTAGTAGGAACCACTCAAAGCTTCTGTCTCCATCTTTCCGCAGAGGTCCGTGTGAGTGAGCTCTAGAGGAGCCTTTGCCCTACTGGCCTCTTTAGGAAAGGGCTGCCTGTGCTACTTGCCCATCATGTAAGCTTCACATACATCGGGTAGATCTGTAATTTCTAGTAGGTCTACAATCATTCCACTTTTATGCATCTCATTTAAAGAACTAAAGTTTAGATGACCAAACGTCTCATGCCATAGCTTAGTGTTGCTCACATCAATGTTGTTGCACTGTGTACCTTTACCAATGACCTTCCCTTGAAGATCCAAAATCTGTGTGCCATTCTTATCGAAGTGAACTTTGACGTCCCGATACGTGATCGTAGAAATGGACAACAAGTTCCTCTTGATATCTGGCACATAAACAACATCGGACAACTGTTTTACAACTCCACCTAACTTGAGAGCAATCATACCTTTTCCTTTTGCTGGACATTTTGCATCATTGCCGACTACTACCAGGATGTCATTCCCTATCGGATGTAGAGAGGTATACCAATCCTTCTGACTGGTCATGTGGCGTGATGCACCACTGTCAATAATCCAAGGTTCATCCGTAGATACATGAACTGTTTCCGTGCAAATCTTCTCAATTGCTATGAATAGCTCTACTGGTACTGCCTGTGCGTTGTTGCTAGACTCTTTCTTTACTCTCTTCTCATCTACAATCTTCTTTCGACACTCATTCTGCTTGTGCCCGTGCCCTGACTTGTTGCAATAGAAGCACTTGATCTTCTTCTTTCTCTTTTTATCATCAGAAGAAGATGGGTTACCAGAGTCCTTACCCTTACCTTTCTTTGATCCAGTCGAGAAAGCCGAATCTTCTCCAATACTCGTCTTTTGATGCATCTCCTCCTCCAGAAGCATTGTGCTGAAATCCTCAAAGTTGAGGGGCGGATTTCTGTTCTGCGTATTCAGCGCCGTAACAAGACCATCGTATTGTGGTGGGAGAATCCGTATGCACCTTCGTGCTAGATTCTCACTAGTGATGGTGATGCCAATCGCAGTCATCTGATCGCACAGATTCTTCACCCTGGTGATGAACTTCTCTGCCATTTCAGACTCAGGCAGTTTCTCGTTCGTGAGTTGAGTCTTCAGATTTTGAATCCGTGTTTGATTTGTGGTCTCATACTAATTTTTCAAGACCGTCCATGCCTCCTCCACTGTGGTGACATGTTGAATTAACGCCATGACAGAATCACTTACACTGTAAACAAAAGAACATAGTGCATCTACATTTCTTCTTGTCCATGCGAGAATCTGAGCCGCAGTTTATACTATCTGTTGTCTTGCATTGGCCGGATTCGTCGGTCTCACAATCGGCTTCATGTCCACCCCAGTAGCAATATCCCAAAGCTCGTATGCACTTAGGATAGTCTTCATCTTGAACTTCTAGAGTCGATAGTTAGTGCCGTCCAACTTTTTGCTTTTACCAAACGGTGGGATTTGCAGTCTTTTGGGCTGGGCCATCTCTCACAATTTGCTCGCAAACAGAAACACACTACCAAATCTTCTTGTTAGAGCCCAAGCTCTGATACCATGTAAGAAAACAATACAACGTCTGTGCTCAATAGATAACAGGATCTCATATGCAAGAGAGAAAAGTAGTATAAAGAATCAAAATTTTGATTACTGTAAAACTATAGATGGCACTGCCTCCCACCCGTGTGCTCTTGTGTGAGAAGCTTCGATGGCGTGCTGGAAATAGTAGAGGACGGAGGCTGGATGCTAAGGAATGAGGGTTGCTATAGCCAGTGATGATGATGGGCTTCACGGGCTTGCTCTTATATAGCCACCAGTTGTAGTCGGTTAGACCCAATTAGAAGACTGACCCAGTCAGCCCAAAATAGCCGATTGGAGGTCGGTCCCAAAATAGGCCAACGACCACATGTTAGAACTGTGGCGCAAAATAGAGCACTTACCTACGGTTTCCATTCGGCCCAGAGCCATTCGGGATCTCATCTGGGGCTCCAAACGGGCCCCGTAGCCCAAGAGTGGGCTGCCTCGGGAAATGCTCCATTTACCCTCAGTGCGGTCAATCATGGGATGCCTTCCCGCACTTGCATGTAGCCTAGTTGGTAGTGTGCCAACTCTATCTGAAGCCGTCCAGCCATCAGGCCACACATGGCCCCCACCAAACCAGGACCTACCGGATAACCGAGCTACTCAAATGCCTTCTCCTCATATGGGGGGCTTACAAGTAGAGTTAGTTGATTCTTGCATAGTTAGACGAGAGTGGAGCATTGATATCTAACAAGTCCACCATGCCAAGTATACAATTCACTCAGAATTATCCTCAAAATAATTCATAAAACCACAAGTGTAGTGGTATGAGCAACATAATTAAAAATTTCCTAATGCTATACATAATAAGATGGCCTAGGAGTCTTCATCATCTGCAAAGACCATATGTATGTTTCAAGTTTGAGGTGGGTTTTTAGACACAAGTCTATCCCACACAATAGCTTCCATGAGCATCAATTCTTATCGAAGAGCCTCCATGGGCCTTAAGCCTCAAGCACAACCCCATTTGTGTAGGGTGAAAATTGTATGTGTCAACGTCATTCATAAGTGTATATAGATGACCCAACCAATTCTATTGTGCATCATCCTACATGTGTATGTAGAGAAACTTAAAAAGTATCATGAAGGTAGCCGATTCAAGTATGGTTCCTTCTTTTTGGGCAGAAAAAAAGTTTTGTTTATATTATGATCATCATATGATTTGTACACATAATGTCTTCAAAGTACAAAAAGACCTCTCATAGGAGCAGGTTTCATCCTGAAACCCGGATTTCTCCTTATCAGAGTAGAAAAATCAACAAAATCTGTGGCTGTTGACCTAGTAACAGAGGAACAGGGTGACAGAGGAACAGGATGACTCTTTAAGTTGTGGGTTCTTCCTTAACTAGGAATAGAGATGGTAGGAGCTATGCTTGCAAGTCAACACTAGAGTTGATACACCTCCTTACATCCCTGATGTGGTCTTTAAGTTATGCCTGTAGTTGTGAAACTTGATCATTATAGTTATGGAACTCTTGGTCCAACAAGAATTTGGCTTGAACCATGGCAAGTAGTTTTCAGTTAGTAGAAAAATATCTTTCATACCGATTAGAAAAGATCTGATCAGCATCCATGACCTCATCATTGAATTGATAAGCATTTTTGGAAATCCAAATAAACCATAATGCATGTGCCCAGATGTATACCCATGTGGCATAAGAACGTTTAAGTGCATCTCCCAATAGAATAGACTTCTAGTTGATTGGTTCCCCTATCCTTAACTGAACATATTTTGAGACCTTTCTTGCTTTGGGTCAAGCTATAAACAAATGGAAAATGTCCTCCTTGATACCAAAACAATATTTGCATATACCATCTCCCTCATCAATCATGAGGCTTTTGCAATTAGTCCAGACAGCCTTGTGCATAATTAGCCATAACAAAGTGGACATTTTCTTTGGGATTCTTCTATCCCAGATCAGTGCAAATCTGTTGCCCCATTTCCTTTCAACATTAGCATTGTTCCATCTGGCATTGAGTTTGGTCAAAACCTCTTCAATGCCTTTAGAAGAAGTGGGGATAGGTAAGAGGGATGAACTACCTACCCAGCCAAACTCTCTATTGAAGTTTAGGACCTTGCCCCCTTTCCAAGTGATGTCTCCCTCCCACAACTACATTTTGCTCATAGTCAACTCTTGGTCTGCATTACTGAGTCTGGATTCCCTTCTTATCTCAAGCCATGACTTTCACTTGAAGTTGGTTTTGTCCCACCATCTCCCCAACATATTAACCCCTTCTTTGAAAGATGCCATGCTTTCAAGAAGTCCTCATCACTTAACTGTTGTTTGGTGAAGAAGACAAAAATCCAAATTGAATCTAGAGTCATGAAGCTCCCTTTACTAGAGAGGATAATGTGACTCTTGATCTGCTCAAAGTCCCACCATAGAGTTTTCCAAAGATAGCTCCCCTTGGTTGTGCAAGGTTCTGGGTTGCTTATAGCTGAGAGAAGAGGAAAGTCCTTCCATCTAGGGGCCCTGTAGGGTCTCACATACTTGAAATTTATGAGAAGGAGGTTAGCCCAATCACTTTTAGGAGAAGGCCCATTTGACCTTGGCTATTCTTCTTCTTGTGTCACACCCCCCCCATAGGAAGGATCTGCAGATTCTTATAAACTTTTCTAATCCTATTTTGGAAGGACACCAGTAGGAGAGATAAAAGATAGCTATTGGGTATATGCAATGGTTTAGCACAACCCTTCTCCCTGCTAAATTTGCTTGCAACCCTCTGAGCTTGTCTAATTTTTTTTAAAACCTTTCTAGAAACCATTCCCATCTTAACCATGAAACCCATGGGGATACCCAATAGTCTGAAAATCTGGCCATGAGGAGTTCTTTTGCAGCCCATATGGTCCAAAAGGTTTTGGGAGTCACCAATTATTAGGGCATACCCAGTTTTTGAGTGGTTTATTTTAGATCCAGTTCCATACAAAAGATGTCCATACATTCCATAGCTCTTTGTGTATCTACATTTGTGTTTCTGATGGTGAGAGTGGTGTCATCTACAAATTGCTAGTTCACTAGATGCTTTCCTGAAGGAAGGTCAATACCATTAATTTCACCCTTTGACACTTGATCTTTTATCAGCCATCCCAAGGCATCAACAACTATGCCAAATAAGAGAGGGGCCAAAGGGCATCCTTGTCTTATGGATCTTTTGAGCATGAAGCTCTAAGACATCTCTCCATACACACACACCTTTTCTGAGGCATTGGAGAGTAGTAGGGCAACAAAGGAAGTAAACTTGGTTCCCAGCCCCAAGCTGTTAAGGGATTGCAATAGAAAATCCCAATTTAGCTTGTCATATGCCTTGTCAAAGTCTATTTTTATTAAACAAACCTCTTGATTACTTTCTTCAGCATCCTTCCCATAGGTTCATAATTGCCTCCAAAAGATGTCTATTCTATTTTTTATGCATCCTTTCTGTTCCTGTAAAATCCAATTGTCCATTTTACATCACCTCAATCTCAAAGCAATAGCTTTGGCATAAATCTTATAAGAACAATTTAACATAGTGAGGGGTCTCTAGTTTCTAGGACTGATCTGTCTCCCTCTTTTGGGATGAGCTTTATCACACCTCCATTTAGGTGGTTTGGTAGAAATCTCTAATCAGCACTCTCTCTCCAAACTACCAATAAAGAAGGTCCCACTGTGTCCCAAAAAAACCTGTAGAACTCCACAGACTAGTGGTGAATCAAGATGCCCTTCACATGCAGGATGATCAAGCGGAAGGTATTGAGCATGACCTTCATAAACCATCTTACTCATATGTTTGGAGTATTATGCATTCAAACTAGCACCACAAATAGTACAAGCATGGTACCCTTGTGTTTTAAGTCCTACATATATGCATGCACAAATAGGTCATTAGACATGCATAGGTCACACCACAATAAAGCATAAATGTATCAATAGGAATGCGCAAGCACGTACCTGCACACTCCCCATATTTTGGATAGTCATGCATGGTCCACATCCAAATTGCCTTGATGAAAATGTTTGCAGTCAGCCTCGAGGCTCTATAAATATTAGACATATATGACCCTCTATACCGTCTGTAGCTCCTTGATCAAAGGTGCCATGTACACATCCATATTTTTGGCCTTGTACTTCCCTGGCACAAGTAGGGCAAGCATGAGGTGTCCCTTCTTTATTGTTAGCCATGGCGGGATATTGTAGCTCACTAAGACTATTGTCCATGTCGACCAAGATGTCGAGCGTAAGCCAAAAGGGTTCACACCATCCATTGTGATACCGAGAGGTAAATTGTGTGGCTCCCTCATAAAGTTTGGCCACATGTTATCTATGTGCTTCCAAGTAACACAATCTATAGGGATCCTCAAAGTGTCATCAACAAACTGCCAGTGTGTAGCATGCCATGCCATTAGTTGCACAATCAACTTGCGTCTGAACATGTGCTATATTCTGAGAATGATGGGAGAATGTCTCAAGACCTTCACTGGGATCATCTCCCCTAGCAAGCCCTGTTTGTAGCACTGTGCTTCACACTCTAAAAAATTAACCAAATCTCCATACTCATGACCAAACAAAATACAATCATTAGGGCAAGTGTGGATGGTGTCATAATCCATCCCAACCATTGTCAACATCTTCTTCACTTTGTCTCTGGAATACCTCGCAAAGATTTTGATGTGTAGAGGAGATCAATGAACTACATGAGGATTGTCTACCAGCCATTGTCTACCAGCCACTTGAACTTACATCAGACATGTGTGGTTGCGAGATGGCATCAAACCTTGTCTCCATCAACTATATTGTCAGAGGAGTTCAATGAATGTCTTGAAGGTACACACCAGGAACAATTATTTATTGTACATCATGTAGAGATCTTGAAGATCTTGCATTGCAGGCATCGCGATGTTGAGTCGACGTGATAAATTATGCCACTCCCATCAATCACTTTATAGGGAGCTCAATGAGTAATGTGACTCCATCAATTGCAGTATAGAGGAGCCTGACGATTATACTATCAAACATCTTGCAGAGGTTTTGAAGATATTGTGTTGTAGACATCGGCATGATAAACTATGCGACTACTAGCCCCTCCAAATAGCATTAAACACTCCGAGGTACCGAGGTGGCTGCAAACCATGATGGCTAACTCCATCAATTATGTTTCAGAGGAGTTTAATGAACATCCCAATGGTATTCACCAGCCACAATAATTTATTGCACATCTCACAGAGATCTTGGAGATTCGGCATTGTAGACGCCATGGTGTTATGTTGACGTGATAGATTACACCACTCTGCTAGTCTCTTTACCGAGAGCTTAGCGAGTAACGTGACTCCATCAGCTCCCTTACAGAGGAGCTTAATGAATATCTTATCAAACGTCCCACAAAGATCTTGAAGATCTTGCATTGTAGAAGTTGGCATCACACAAGAGAGTTTAATGAACGTCAATCAACTCCATCACAATAACATCTCGCACACTTTCATGGAAGGGTTGACTATCAACGTCTTGAATTTTGTTCTAACACGATGTAGAAGCGAGCTGGCATGATAATGAAATGCCATCAATTACATTGCGGATAATGAATGCCCTGACCAAAGATTTGGCTTTGCTTTGAACATGTTGGGGTGTTGTGATGGCATGATAATGACACCATTAAGTTCAGAGTGTAGTCCTCCAACCATCTTTCAACCATCACATGTGAATCCCTCTCTTCAACTTGTGCCTCTAGACTATCTACATTCCGCAACTCAAGGCCCACAACCATCTCAAGCTCTCTTGCATTGGCAGAATCCTACTCCCTTTGTCACCAGTTGGGAACTATCACTGCTAAGGTATTTCTCTAACTCTGGATTTCATACCCTATCAAAATGTTCCATTTGCTGATCTACAGGGCACTTGAAAATGGACATGAAAAGATGTGGCAAAAGCCACTAAAAAAGTGACATTTCAAGGCCCTTTTTTCCTATAGCAAGTATTTGGTGATGACCACCCCATGCTAGACTACCAATTGAGAGCACACAACAAATAGAAATCTCAAAACTGGATATTTTGACTTCATTTGTGCTAGCGCATACAAAAAAGAGCCCTCTAAAATGCCCGCATAGAGATTTGACATGCTTTTATTTGAGTTGCACTATTGGGATGTTTTGAAATATTAGATGAGAGTACTACTGATCATTCTAGAAAAGGGGGCTTTTCGGAATTGCAAATGCCCCTTTCAAAATAGTAGGCATGATGCAATTCTGCTACTAATGAAGGTCATTGGACATGGCAAAGTCCCAAAATGGGAACTTTCTAGGTATACACAAGAAATAAATGAGTAGCTAAAGACGTTGCTCCAAATCTTCCAATGTAATCTTTGGAATAGCATCAAGTTCTGCTTCAATTAAAGGTTGCAAGTCTTCAATGTGGTGCTCACCCTCTTTAATTTCTTCATCTATAAGTGAATTAGCTTTATGTGTCTCGAGAGGCCTCTCAATGCTAGACCAAATCTTAATATGTGGATTATTGATGCATGTGTCACACACACAGCCTCGACCTCTGTCGCCTGTTGGGATGTCTTCACCAATGCAATCACTTTTCTTTTGCTTGACAATGCCTGTAATGCCACACCTCCATTAGTAAAGACGTCAACAACAACTTCATGTTCCCTAGTACAATAGCACCTGATGCACTCCTTGATGATGCCATGCTTCACAACTGCCTCTTCTTCATACTCATAGTCAAGAATATTGTCCTCAATTATTGTGTATAGCGTTGTGTTTTCTAACAGGTGCTCAAATCCATCAAACCCATTATGTGAGCTTACAAACAACAAAAAATAGAAGGTATCATACAAACCATTTTTTGCACTCTCCGATTCATGGATAACACCCATAAACCTTCTATGCCAAAATGTAGCCTCTACCATTGCTTCCTTGAGATTTACCATCTCTGTCATTGTAAAAAATGATAGCAATGCATACTGTGATGGAGTGGCAACGGTCTCCATCAAACCACTAGGAAACTTCTTAAAGGCATCCTTATCCCAACACATGCATTTGGCAAATCCCTCTGAGCTATCAAGCACACACAAGCTAATTGGAAGTTGTCCCTTGGAATGACGTGTTAGAAAGCTCTCCCCCTCCATCTCCATGTTCACCTTAATAACTGTCCAAGGAAAACAAGACTATGATGTAGACTTGTTACCCTCTATTGAACTAAACACCCAATCAACATAGATTGATGCAGCTTTTGGGAAATTAGGTGTGGCCAATTTGTAGCTTCTCTCTGACCCATGACTCACATGAACCCTTGAAGCTCTGATAAACAATTAATCAATCTTGAAGTAAGTTGCAAGGGTGTCCCATGTTTGATCTTGGGGCAAAGGGTGGTGTAAGTTGAACTCCTTGATGAGAGCTTCTTTCAATGCTCTATCATGCTTAATCTTCATCGCCTGCTGTTGAGACATTTCAATGGAGTCCATGTCTTTGCTTGACTTGACCAAGACAATTTCTTTAGACTCAATATCTGCTTGAAGTGCATGTACATCATCATCTTCCAATCCTAGCAGATACCTCATATCTGTTATTGTGGGATTTTGACCCTCAAGATTACCTTGCTTCACCAAGGTCAAAATCCTAATCCATTGTTCATATATGTCATCATCATATGTGACCATGTGTGTGTCCTTGGTAGCAAAGTTTGCGCCCATCAACACACTTGAGACTCCTACAAAATTCTGACAAAAAACCAGAATCATCTTAGACATTCTTCTAATCCAAATCATGTTAATGGCACCAAAGAGTGTGGGCTTCATTCCATTATGGGGTATTTATACAAGTTGGAGAGCTTCTCTCTCTGCATGTAGGAATTGTAAGACATTCTCCCTCTACATGTAGAACTTGCATATAGAAGTTGCATGTAGGAGTTGCAAGTTGCATGTAGAACTTGCATGTTGCATATTGCATGTAGGAGTTGCATGTAGAACTCGCATGTAGGAGTTGCATGTAGAACTCGCATGTAGGAGTTGTATGTAGAACTTGCATGTAGGAGTCCATTGTTTACGTCGTGGAACTGCATAGAACTTGGGATGGGTTCTGAGACATGGAGGTGCACGTAGGTACTCTTTCAAGAAGATTACATCAAAGAGCTTGGGACGGCATCAATCAGGTTGTGGATCCAACTTGCTTATCCAACCTTCACTAATTTGATGCTGACGAAGGTTGGTAAGAAATTTCCACCTCAAGTTTTCATATCAGGATATTTGCTCCAAAATTCCTTGATGGGGTCATTAGGAAGTCGTATCTCACCCATCATTGGAACTTGGCATGGGAGTACGAATTGTATTATCCGGATCCTGATATTGAAAATCAAATACTGTGTCATTTTTTGCTGATGGAAGCACAAGTAGTGTCAGAGGTGATGATGGGCAGGGAGAGAATCTGGGGACATGGGGGAGGGGGGGTAGAATTGGGCAAATGGTTTGAGCAACTTGGTAATCCTCAAGGGTAGGATTAGCAAGGGAAGGGAAGAAGCTAGGTGTGAGGGGCTCATAAGTTTGTGACTGTTGGGTTAGTTGACTGTTGTGAGGTAATCCTCAGGCTCTGGTTGCTGCTATTGTTAGAGATATATTGGTTGCCATTGTGCACCAAGCTGTAGCATCTCGTGGGGCAATTCCTCAATCCTGACCTCCAGAATAGGTATTTCTTCTAAGGCATCTGCACTTGTCAATGTGATAGTAGGAGAAGTTGGTGACGGCTCCCATACTGGTGAGAAGGGTATGTCCAACTCCTCAATTGGTTTTAGTGTTTGGGGTAGAGTCATTTCTCTTTCTTGTAGCTCTTTTTTGATGATTATAGCCAATAAGTGTGGAATTTTACATTTTTGGCTAGACGAACCATCTAGTTTTTTTGTAAAGATGACTAAGTGCTAGATCCAGTCTTGCTTCAGCTTCCTACTCAGCAAAACAAATGTGTGGAGTAGAAGGGATCGATTCTTGCCGCACTTAACCCCCATGATTGTGGATAGAAATTGTGATGCTTCCCTGAGGTGATGGTTAAGGATGGTGCAAAGTAATATGCCGTCCCTATGGAACAGTGTGCCCTTGGTGAGGAGAGGGAGTACTTCGAGAAACTTTGCATTGGAAAGATGTGTAGGGTATTTGGCACCGTGTGTTGGGCGTGAGAAAGCCCTTTAAATGACTGTACTATCGAGGATAATCCCTAGTGGGCTCTGATGTACAATGATTGTACCGTATATGCCAACCTGTGCATTGTTGGAGTGGTAAGAATGGAGAAAGTCCCTGATGTATGTGGTCATTATAGGATTGTCCTCCAAGTATGTTAAGCTCTCATGCAAACTACCTAGACCCCTTTGCTCTAAGTAAAATGTTGCATTCTAGGAAAGAGCATAAGTCGATGTAGGTTGCCAAACAAGTTCCAAAGATTGGGCCCCGTCAATGGTTATGTAGGCTAGTGGTGACTGGGGTGGCATTTGTTCTTCTTGGTCATGCACTAAATCCTCCCCAAAGCTATCGCTCTAGACCACAAATGCCTATGGTCGCCGTGGTTGAGAGGATGTAGATGGCTGCAAACTCTAAAGGGGGTCTCGTGGTTGAGGTAGTGGACTCTTTCTACACATCCTCTTTAGTGGCGACATTTTTTTAAAACCTGCATCCATGTGCATTTGGTGTACCATTGATCATTAGATTAGTTGGCATGTAGGTATGACCTTTCTGTGTGTTTGTGAGAGATATTATTTTTATACATGCTTTGAGAGTGTGGAATGAAATGTGGCACAATTATTCATGCAATCATCTATGTGTTTAAGCGAAAGTGTGTGAGTGCATGTGACCTCGTAGAGACTAACTATATGCTTTTTTTTGTTGTTGGGATTCCATAGGGCAGTTAGAACTCAGCTCGAACTCAGGCATCACTTTTGAGCCCTAGGTTAAAATCGATTGATGCTACCTATATGTGCGAAGATGTACATATGCAAGTGAGTGATCATGATACAATCTAATCCTAATTGAGGAAGACTTGGTTTCCCAAATCTTCATTTTTGTCAAGAATGGCTTGCGTGTTGAAGCAGTAGTGCTTCAGTCGGCTCCCATTTATTGTTGTTTTGAATTGGACTCCATCCAATGTTTCTAGCAAGACATCTCCAATGGGATCCATCTTTCTTACTCGGTAGGGTCCTTGACCTAGATACTTCAGTTTCCCCTTGTGTACTTTGGGATTGTATAGCAAGACCAAGTCACCTTCCTTGATGTCTTTAGCTTTAAGATTTCTATCAAGCATGTCTTTCTTCTGTGTTTTTCTATTGTCATGGCATGGTAGGCAACTAGTCTTGTCTATGTATGCTTCTCCAACTAATAGAGTCTTTCTTTCAAGGATTCATGGTCTCCCATGCATTCCTGTACTACTATACATAGGCTTGGTATTACAAATTCTAGTGGGACCACATCTTCAAGGCCGTACACCAATTGAAAAGGTATTTTTCCTGTATTGACCTTGAGTGTGGTTCTATATGCCCATAAGGTTGCATTCACTTTCTTTGCCCAATCAAAATGTTGTCGTGCTACTACCTTGGTGAGGATAATGCATAATAATTTGTTGGTGGATTCAGCCTATCCCTTTCCTTGGGGGTAGTAGGGTGTGCTTTTTCTATGGATTACCATAAATCCAGACAAGAGTTCTTGGATTACCTCATTAATAAAATGTGTGCCTCTATTCGACACAATTTCAATGGGGCATCCGAATCGGGTGATCACATTTTCATATAAGAATCTTGTTGTGCTTCTGGCATCTACCTTTCTGACTGCTTTAGCTTCAGCCCATTTTGTAAAGTAATTAATGGCCACAATGATGTAGCATGCCTCTGTTCCTTTTGCTGCTAGATGGATGGCATCCACATAGTCAATCCCCCATTTTTCAAATGGTTTTTGTGAAACAACTATTGTTAGGGGATTGAAGTCTTTGTGTTGTGGTTTAGTAGTCCGTTGGCATACATCACAGCCTTTTACATATTCATAGGCATTTGCCCACAGATTTGGCCACCAGTAGCCTGCGAGGAGGAATTTTCTTGTTGTGGCTTCCCCTTGGAAGTGTCCTCTTGCAATGCCTTCATGGACTTCACTCAGGATTGGCATGATCTCATGAGGCATTACACATCTTCTTAACATCTGGTCCTTACCTATCTTGTACAGTTGTCCTACAATGAGTTGATAGGGTGCAGCCTTTAGAATTAGTTTTCTGGCATCTACTGCTTTCATTTTAGGGTATGTTCTTCCTACCATTAAGTACCCAAGGATATCTCCACACTACTCTGGAACAGTATCTATTTGAAATAGTGTGGCATCTAGTAAGTCGTCTTCTACTCCAGTGGCTTCTTCTCCCGACTTGACATGAGACATGTGATTGGCAATGTAGTGTTGGGCACCTTTGCGGACCACTATTTTGAAGTTGAATTCTTGAAGCAAGAGGAACCATCTAGTTATTCTTCCTGTTGTACACAGACGTTTCACAAGATAAAGCAATGCTTGATGGTCGGTGTAGAAGACAAAATCATTTGCTAGTAGATAGTGCCAAAATTTCTTAACGCTATATACCATTGCTAGGGCTTCTCTTTCTATGGTGGTATAGTTGATTTCTGCATCATTGAGTTGTCAACTGGTGAAGTAGAATGGGTAGTCTTTCTTATGTTCACCAGGTTGACAAAGCACACTCATAATTGCATACTTGGATCCATCAGTATGAACATGAAAATCAATATCCTAATTGGGAGATATAAGGATGGGTGTTGTGATTAGGCACCACTTTAAAAGCTCAAAGGCTTGGTCGCACTCTTCTGTCCATAAGAATTCCACTAATAATTTGAAAAATGGTCTAGTTATCATGACATACTGCAATATAAATTTTCTATAATAGCCATCATGTCCCATAAGAGACGATGTGTCCCAAAACAACTCCGTGGGTGACCATGAATTGGCATTTTGTTGGATTTAGGGAGATGCCATACTCCCTGCATTTGATTAATACTACTTCAAGACATTTGAAGTGGTCTTTTTTGTTTGAATGGATGCATAAATCATCCAAGAACACCTGTAAAACTTATTCTAGAAATGACTTAAAAGCTGTAAACATGACTTGCTAGAATGTGGTCGGGGCGTTACAAAGGCCAAATGGCATGAATTTATATGCAAAAATACCCCATTCTGTAGAAAATGTTGTTTTTGATTGGTCTTTAGGAGCAATTTGCACTTGGTTATAGCCATTGAAGCCATCTAAGAAGCGATATATTTCGGAGCCTGCCACCTTTTCCGACACTGTTTCTATTAAGGGTAGGGGATAGTGATCCTTAATTGTGGTGGCATTCACATTCTTTAAGTTTACGCATATTCTGAGCTTCTTGTTGTGTTTAGGTACAATGACAATGGGTGAAACCCAATCAGTGTGCTCTATCTCATAGATGAATCCGGCATCTAGGAGTTTTACCAGCTCATCATAAACCATGGTGCCATACTTAGGATTTGTGCGATAAGGTCCACATACCTTAGGGTGGGCACCTTCCCTTATAGGTATCGCGTGTGTACTATCACATCTAGTGAAACTCCTTTCATCTCTTTGTATGACCATGCTAAGCAGTCACGGTATTCCATTAGCAGTGCTTTGAGTTTGGTTTCATCTTCCTATTCAAACTATTTTCCAACGAAAACCAGTTTTTCTTCCTCCCGTTCAAGGGCAAGGCTTATTGTGTGTATTTTTGCCGGTCCCTCATAGATTGGAGTTTCTCCAATGCTATTAGTTTCTTGAGCTTTAGATTCTCTTAGTGATCTCGGCATTGCTATTGGTGCACTGCCACTTGTGTAATTCTTGAAGTACTCCGGCACTTCTCGAAGATCGGCCTCCGATGGTGTTGAACTAGCCTGACATGTGCCATGTGTACTGGGTGGCATAGTTTTATTTACCAAATTTTTAGGTTCTTTTTTACTTTCTTTTTATGAAGTCTCTTGATTGAGCTTCATCCGCACATGTGACTTATATTTCCCAAACTTCTTATGTAGGGAACTGTGGGGTAACTTTTCCACTGATAAGGTGTTTCCTAGTAAGGGTTTAGTTGTTGTGCATACTCCTTACAGTCCCTCAGGGGACCATTCAAGAGGTGGTTCTAATTCAGAGAGAGTTGGCTTTGCAAGATACAATTCAATGATCCTTCAGGTTGGACTCATTCAAATTCATTGAAGTGTTCGGCCTTGACTTTTTTGCGATTTTCTCCTTTAGCTTTCTTGCGGGATCTTCTACTATTATTCAACTTTGGAGGTTCAATTTTGGAAGCTCGACTGCCATTAGGGCATGCAGAATGGCTAAGTCATTGTCATAGAATTGATCTTCAATTTTAGCATTCTCAGCCTCAGTTTCAAGGTCCCAAGGAAAATCTGAGTCATCATTGGTATGGCTACCTTCTTCAAGTTCATTATCCCACTCGAGGTCAGCCACAAAGAATCGCATCTCTAGATCAATTGGTTCTTCATGTGTGAGTGGAGGATCTACCTGTAGCACCTTAGCATCTATCTGTGAGAAGATAGGGTCTAATGAATGGCAGTTGTCGATGGTTGCCAATGTTTATCCAGTTATTTACATTGTTTTGTGAATTGCCCGCTATGGCATGCTATTGCAAGGGAGCTAATTTGCTTGAGATTGTCATTGAAGATGTGTCATCCAATGCTCTAGGCACAATTGGTTTTATAGCTCCCGTTCCCACATTTACCCTGACTACGGTGTCACGATTCTGGATTGTCACTCTATCAGTTCCCCAATCATGGAGGACTGATACTTCCAATAACCAAGGACGTCCCAATAAGATTTGATAGGATTTTTTGGGGAGATTCAAGGTTGTGAATTGAAGGGAAAAGTGGATTCTTGTGACATTTGTGGACATGCCATTTACTATTCCCAAGGGTTTAGCCCGTGAATCATCGGCAAGGTGTATATTGAAATTAGCCTTTTACATTGGTGGGAGACCCCATTCTTTGTAGAGCTCCTTTGATAGGACATTTACACCTGCTCCACCATCCACTATGTCTTAGACTTCATTATATGCCTTGTGGATCAAAGGCACAGTAATGTTGCATATGTTATCTCTCTCACCCATCCGCATAGGGATATCTTCGACGTCGTTCATAGTTGGAGAGGGATTTGCGAGTCCAATCCATCCTTTGAAACTTTCCCAGAGATTGAGACAATTTCGTAGGATGATTTCCATGGGAATTGACACAAGGCAACTTAGGATGCTAGAGAGTGCGGCTCCTTCAAGTTGATGTGGCGGTACATTATCTTGTGGAGTCTATTGTTGGAAGAGAGGCTCGAGTACAATATCAATACTTTATGGGACCAAGTCATGGATTGGGTCTTGAGCTTGTTTCTCAGCCTCAAATTGAGCTTGTTCCTTTTGTACCCATTGTTGAAGTGCCTGAAAACGAGCCTTCTTCACCTCTGCATTTGGTTATGGAGCTTTTTTTTATTTGAGGCTCGAGAGTTGTTGTGGACGAGCTCGGCTACTCATTGCTTGGCGGAGGTGGAGGCACTTGTGCTTTCTTTTTAAGAAGTCGCTTTGGTTGGATTGGAATGTTAGGGTCCTTGATGGCGTCTTTCTATTAGCGTGTAATTACATTCATAGGTTGTGATATTACACTTGTCGAACCCAAACTTTGATGGTCCACCCCAATGATGTCAATTGGGATGTCAGGCTTAACCTCTGTTTGTTGTGGGACTTTATTTTTCATGGGATAATCCATACAAGCATGTCTTATGCCACAGTCTCTGCAGAGTGGTTGAAAAGTAGTAGGGCTACCACGATGAGGGCACTCTATGATTTGGTGATTTTCTCAACAACCGTAGCACTTGATTGGTGCTCGATATGTGTTGGCATGTACTTGATTTGCATAAACTAGTATTAGACCTTTTGCACCTTCTACATAGTACACTGGGTACTCTGCTTCATAATCAAATGGCGAGTCTACTTCCTCGGCTTGTAATTTAATGTATTGGAACTGATGAGGAGCTGGATTTGGTGCTCTTAGATATGGTCATGGATTCGGATTCTTGAGTAGTTGTGGGACTTATGTCTGAATGGGAACAGGATTTAGCCTCAGAGCTAGGGACGCTTGTGCAAGTGCCAATTGCCTATACACTGGCATGGGTGCCGCTTGGTATTGTTGAGGCCGAGGCGGGTAATTGCACATGTTGAAGATGCAACTGTTTTCATCATGGCCGTCAACAATGCAGATATGGCACCACAACCTTGCGATGGATTTGCTTGTGCAATGATCCTGGCTCTTAAGACCTGGCACTCATTTGCTGTATGATTGGCCATGTAGTGTGGACACCAGACATTTTCTTGCCATGAATATGTTTGAGTTGGTAGCTGAGACAAGTGAATTTTTTGTTCCATGGCCTGCATCATGTCTTCTTTTAGCTTCATGGTCATGGCCTCTAGGCGATCTTCATTTGATGTTTTAGAAGTCGACTTGGATTTGCCCTTTTTCGAGGGCTTATCTCATGCACTAGATCTGCCATCATCACTGCTAGTGTTAGAGTCGGTCATGTCATCCTCGATGTCAATGCCGCATGAGCAGCACTGAACGTTTCATAGCTGCTAATCTTCTTCATATCCTTTTGGATTTTCTTCCTTAGTCCCGCAATGAACCAAGACATGAGGTACTTTACATTGGGGCATGGGTCACATTTGGCAATTAATCTTTTCATCTTGCCCAGGTACGTGTGTACATCTTCTCGATGGCCTTGTTCGATCTTGCTTAGTTGGAGAGCGGGATCATCTTGTAGCCTCTTTGTCTGAAAGCGTCTTTTAAATTCTGTTTGAAGTAGGTCCAACATGGCTCCCTCTTCCACTAGAAGGTCTAGGTACCATTCAGATGCTTCATCAGTTAAGGCCATGGGAAACCAAGCCAACGCTAGAGGATCTTTTGAAGGGTTGCTCCTCATCAGTTAAGGCCATGGGAAACCAAGCCAACGCTAGAGGATCTTTTGAAGACTTTGTGGCCTGCTGTTAAGGTAAGATGCAGATGGGACTTTATGTATGTTTAGTGGAATGTTTGTTTTAGCAAAGTTAATGTAATTATTGCTTCGATCCCTTCCAATTAATTTGCTCTCTGATCAGAATTCATTGCTATGGTGTAGGCAAGTACTATTGATGATTCCCTCATCTTTCCTTTTATTCACTTGATTTGGGACGCTCGTGCAAAAAGGCAACTGGCTAAAATTTCCTGCAAATTAGTGTTTGGATAGCATCATCATGTCTCTCCATTTGCTTTGTAATATGCTGTCTGCACCTTGAATAATGTGATTCACATGTGTAACCATAATGTAATGGCAATTCACGCACCTACAGAAAGTGTAAACCTTTTGTTGAATGTTACAGATTTGAGGGACATCTTGTGTGATTTTGAAGCTGTCCAATTAGTGACACTAGACTCCGAGAATAGCATTATTTAGCTGCACTAACTAACTAACATAGTAAAAACCAACAAAATCAATAAACCTTGTGTCCCTATAACTTAAACACTTAATTAACCTAATTAATCTTAATATTAACCTTAGACACTTAATTAACCTTAATATTAACCTTGTTAACTTAATTAACCTTTTTAACTTAATTAAGGTTAACACTTTCAATTCACCATAGCACTTACACCTCATAATCTTAAATTTTACATTAACCCATTAAAATTTTGAGTATGATGATATTCGGGGTAATGGGAGGTGGGAGATATTCGAGGTAGAAGGTACAACGGTATACACTAGTAGGCTACCTGCCTCCTACCTGCTAGGGCAACGGAGGTTGGAGAGGCAAAAGTATAGGGCATAAGATAGGGCAAAAGTCCAAATTAACCTAATTACTTTATAAAATCTTTTCCAAGCCCAAATCTATCATGGTTTCCTTAGTTATTAGGTTCACCGCCGCTAATCCATAGTGTATTAAGGCATCTATAATGGTGTCCTTCAATGCACATCTTTGCTTTGATAGTTCCATGGTCATCGCTCTCATAGATTGTCCCAAGACTTACACATAGCAGTCATATGACTTCCTCCCTATCACAAATTCCAAATGAAGGGTTCTATTAAGAAATTCACTATTCAAATAGTGGTCACACAGTTGCAATATTGAAAAGACACATGTATATTACACTACTATGGACACTAGAATAAAATAGTAAACCTATATTAAAGAGAGAATGATTTAATGATATATTTGTTTTATATTATGAAAGACTATTTACATCATGACTTACAAGGTTGGATCTCAAGTTCCTTGGTTTGAACCCACCCTCAAAACCCATATTGTTGGATCTACAACATTGGGACTCCATGTAGCCTTTCATTACTCCATTTGTGATTCAATCCTCTGTTAGATGTCTCTTTGTCTTTTGGGTGATTGGGCAATTGTGCAAAGTGTGCAAAGACTAGTGTACTAGAAAGATAGAGTGAATATTTACAAATGCCAAAAGAGGAGTGCAACAAATGACAAGTCCACTTAGAGAAAGATTGGTTCTATAAGGTAGGGAAAAACCAACTAGATATAAAAAACCTTGGCTACACTCGACACACTCCACTACAATATCCCCAGAATGCCACTATAGGACCTAGAATCCTAAATATACTTTCATGAAATGGAATTAGGAAGGTACTACCCACCTCCACAACAATAAAAGGCTTTGACATTCGCATGTTTACTATCATGCCTTCTTCATTTGGCTCTAACATCCCATCACCTCTTCCTTGGATTTTGTGCTCCTTGCCATGCTGCACCTTAACTATTCTTGAAAGGGGCTCTACAAGGTGATGTTGATGACTGTCTTCATGGAGTTAGTGCATACACAAAGGTATGCATACATAGATAGAAAAGAGCGGATGGAGTGGGTTGTTGGAGTGTGCAAACCAAAGAGTCATATCATTTTATTGGTTTGAAAGGGTGGGATCATTTGATAAGTTCATGTTAGTGGCTTGTGTGTGCAAACCCACCAAATGTGGGATCATTTGGTAATTTTATTCATGGGTTCATTCCCTAAACCCTTGCATACACCCAACAAAACGTGTGTCCCTTGCATAGAGCACTGAAATTTGGGATCATTTGAAACGTTCATGCAATACTTACCTTCATGTAACCGATCCATACACCCAACCTTCCCATGTGTAGACCCACCAAAATGTGGGATCATTTGATAAGTTCATGTACCCCTTCCTTGCATGCATCCACCATAGTGTGATCATTTGATAAGTTCATGCATGACTTACCTTAGGGTCAACGATTGATACACACAGACTTACCGTGCATAGGCCCACCAAAATGTGGGATCATTTGATAAGTTCATGCAGGACTTTCCTTAGGGTCAACGATCCATACACCCATAGTTGTATCATTTAATAAGTTTATGCATTCACAAAACATGACAAAGTATCTCAAAGTGGCATTACAAGTTTTGATGTAGTGCCACAACATACCGAGCAAGAGCATCTCATTGTGCGCTTGCCTGAGCTACTTACAGCCCTATTGAGAATGAGCAAAGGTTCAACTAATCAATGTGATACATCCTCATCATGTGGTCTGTCAAAGCAATCTTCATGTTATGGCACATCCCCAGCTGCGAGTAGCGTATTGTGCAAAAATGCAACATGCCACCATCCTTGCAAGACCAACTTAGGCTTTTGGTTTAGGAACTTCTTATTATTGAGGTACTGCCAATTGACAAAATGCATGCTCCACAACATTGTAGGTGAAGGATAGATAAAAGTTGAACTTGCATTGCAGGTTCGTGCTAGGGGTCTCATATAGCCTGATGAACCATGGCATAAGTGCATATACACCATCTCCAAGGATGTCATACTCTCAAATGCAAAAAGCACCATCAACAAAAGCAAAACTTTGTAGGGATATGGAAACTACTCATCAAGACCTATAAAAAGTTTATTACCAATAAGATCATTGGGAGATGATTGGAGGTACCGTTGTTGATGATTGTTACATATTTTTTTCTCACATAATAGGATGCACAAGAAAATTTGGGATATTATGCCTTCTTAGCCTCACATTCGGTGTCTGATGAACCTTGGAACTTTGGAAGGACATGGAACTTTGCAAGTACATGAAAAATTGGTGCATCATTTTATTTACTACCCCCTCATGGAGCCATGTGTCAAAATTTCATTCCACATATGTATAATAAAAGTAGAAGTTAATTAACCAAAAGGTTCTAAACTAAACTGATTCATTATTCCCTCTATAAATGCAATGATTGCATCGAATCGTAACAACTAGTTTGGAATTCTCAGATCATCCTTTGGCCTCTTAGATAAAGACTAAGGACATATACTTTGAAAATAAACTTATATTATAAATTTTATAAATTTCTAGTAGTATTTGATAAAAGAATTGAATTACTACTTAGGAATTAATTTTTCTCTCTGATATAGAAAGCACACACAATTGCAATAAACTATAGAATTTCTATGATAGACATCTAATGAGAAAAATTAATCCCTAAGCACAATAATATGGTACACATCAAAGTACAATAATTAACAAAGGTTAAACTTGACTAGGAACCCATGAACTTTGACTTGTAATACAAAGGAAGGCCATGCTTTTGTGATTTATAAAATAATTCCACTAGATCGTATAGTACAATTTCTTTGGTCTTTGAAAAATAATATGTGCAGTCCAAGAGCAAGGACATACATCTAAAGACTTATTCATTCTATTACATGATCATGAGAAATTTTTTGGGGATTGCACATGTCTCATTAAAAGTAGCCTAATGCAGATTTGAGCAAACTAAAACAAGGCACAAAGAGTTGCCATAATGATACTCGATATGGTTGTAGGACATATGTACGTAGTTTAAAATTTAAACCATTAGCATAGTGTAGATGTTTGACACAAAAATTGAATTCTTTATAAATGCTAACTTAGCATTGCATAGTCATATCAGAGTGGAAGAAATGATTCATGGGGAACTCGACATCAATTCCCAATTAGGGTGTGGCTTCCTTTTGGATTAATAATATAGCAAGCAACATACGCATGGGAAAAATCTTTTGGCGAGCTTTTTAATGTGAGCTTTTTTACCATTTCCTTTGGTTTTGTGAGCTTTTTTTAGAAATCCATACATGTTCTTATTATAAGAAAGCTGGGGAGATTAGAAAGAGGGGGAGAGGATATAGGATATGTTCATTTTCATAGCATGTGGAAGGGGTGGAAGAGTATCCTATGCACAAGGGGGGGGCGGATATGAGCGGCAGTAGGAGGCAAAAAATTATGGAAGATATGTCCATATTCAAAGTAGAAGGGAGGAACTATGGGAGATATGTTCATTTTAAAAGTGTATAATTTGAAACTTTTGACCTCATATTTGGATTCCTCGTCGAATTCCGGTCATTTTGAGTACCAACATGACCATATTCCGATAAAAATTGGAAAAATGGTGTTTTTGTCATTTTGGCCTGTTTTGGGCCTGTTTTTGTCATTTTGGCCTGTTTTGGGCCTGTTTTTGTCATTTTGGCCTGTTTTGGGCCTGTTTTGAGTCTGCGCTAGCACAGACTCAAAACAGGCCCAAAACAGGCCAAAATGACAAAAATACCATTTTTCCAATTTTTATCGGAATATGGTCATGTTGGTACTCAAAATGACCGGAATTCGACGAGGAATCCAAATATGAGGTCAAATCTATCAAATTATACACTTTGAAAATGAATAAATTTCCCTTATGCTCTCCCTTCCCCTTTACATTTAGGAGATGAACATAAGTTTCACATTCCTCATCCTCTCTCTCCCTTCCCCTTTACATTTAGGAGATGAACATAAGTTTCACATTCCTCATCCTCTCTCTCCTCCTTGCACTCCTCTTTGCATACCTTATAAGTTCCCCCTCTAACTATGATAATGAAGTTCCAACTCCCCTCCCCTCCCTTCTCCATGCGACCATCCCTCCCCTTTTCCTTTATCTCCCCTCTCCCCCCTCTCTCCTCTTAACTGCAACCATAACCCAAACTTTCCACCCACCCCACTCCATGAAAACCCCCCTCCCCCTCTCTCTCTCTCAGGTGAATGAAAAGCTCATAATATTCATGAAAATTGAAAAAAAGCTCATGACAAAAAGCTCACCAAAAAATCACACCCCGCACGCATCTATTTGGATTTATTTTCAAATGTATTTGGATGAAGGGCATCAAAAAGTTCATGGAGTGACGATGCATTAACATCACAAAATAATACTACAAAATGTATAATGTGTATGCGTTGAATATGATAATATACGAGGGAAACACAATGGGAGGGAAGAAAATTATGTAAATATTAGATGAAAGACTCTTATATGGTCAATAAGTCACTCAACCTAGCAGATTATTTTGGACTTATTTACAAATGAACATGGATGTTCAGGGTACCAAAATATGAATGTAGTTAACCATCAAAGGACACCCTATTGACATCACAACATAATAGTTTTGCATACCTAACTGAAAAGATGTGCACTACTATAGGAAATAAACATCTCATTTGTAATTAGTTTAATCAACTTCATATATTTATTGGTAAACAATATTTATCTTATGTTAGAGAGCATTTATTTTGAGTTATAATTTTATCATTGAGAGCATGAGATAGTTGATTTTTACACCAACATATTACATTTGACATAACACATTGTGTATTTCATGGCTAAAGGGATTATATCACCCTCTATTGGGGCAAAAATTTCCCTTGAGATATACTTTTACCTTAGAAAACATGAGACGATAGTGCCTTATCAACTTAACATTGCACATGTACTTCTAATTTGGAACATTAATTTTGAATTACATAGCATATTATAATTATCTATGCATTTGACAATTTAGATTAACATTATTATATTTTTCAATTACAAAATGGAGAAACCTTCATTTCAAATTCTCATGAAAATTTTTGGAAGAAAAATAAGCGCATGTACTTCTCATTGTCACTTTTATTTGGACTCCATATAGAAGAAATATAATGTTCTAAAATTAAAGAATATGTAATTAGCCTACATTAGATATCGTATTAAAATTACAATGATTCACACTTGTTACATATATGCTCAGTTTAAATATATAAATATTTTTTCATATGGAATATTCAACAGTCTTTCTTACATAAAAAACTCCTCCTATGTAGGTAATTGCAATACAAAAGATACATTCTTGCCAATTTCCAAATACGAAACAAAGAAGCCCCTTAATTATCCATATAAAAATACATATTTCCTAGAAGAGACCATATTTCCTATATAGAAAACAAAAAATTCATTTGATTCTCCATATGGGATGTCACATTTCCTAGATAGCATTGAGTGATCTATATAGGAAATACAATTTGCTATGGAAAAAAGAGGTCATTTCCTAGATAGAAAACATAGAATCCACTTGATTCTCCATATTACATGACAAATTTCCTAGATGGCATTAGCTGTCTATATAGGAAAAATAATTTCCTAAATGAAGAGGAAAAATTCCCTTTTTTTATATAGGAAATATGCTCAAATTTTTTAGTTCAACACCAAATTCCTATATACGCATTAGTCTAAAGTTCCTTGTGTGAAAATATGCTCAAATTTCCTAGTTCAACACCAAATTCCTATATACATATTAGTCTAAAGTTCCTTGTGTGAGATAGTATGTTTGGGTCTTGTGAAGCTAGTCGTCGTGGACTTGTCAGCTCTAAAAACGACGTTTTGGCTTCTTGCTATGGAAACCTAGTAGGGAAAGTACATTGCATACAAACTTTACATACATTAGTGGAGTGAGGCAATCACCATCTGAGGTCTTAGTAGTTGTGCCTTCCATCCTTTGGTCTGTTGTTGAGTTTCTTAGAGCAAATGTGGACACATTGTGCTATCTATGAAACAATGAGATTCGCAATTGATTGAATCATTAAGTTACAAAATAAAGGGACTTTGCTGAGTTATTGTGAGTCTAATCACTCTATTCTCTAGATGATGATAAGTCCTTAATTTGCAAGTAGAACAAGGCCACGGCATGCATAAAATTAGAAGCATCCAAGTGGTGACATATCAGCAAGCAATCCCTTTCAAAATTGAGCTGCTTATCTGGCATTGCCAACTCTCTTGCCGGGAAAGTTTTGCGAAGGCATTTTTCAAAATTTTTGGCTGGCACATCATTTTCTTGCCAAGGGACAATGTGAAGGAACTTCAACGTGGTTTATTCTATAATTCCAGAGCTTCCTAGATTGAAAACTAGGAAACATGGAGGCTAGAATCCACATATAGATATGAAAACAATGAACCGAGAAGTGGAGAATCAATAGGAAGGATGTATATCAGATATTGGCAATGCACATTTATAGATGGGGAATATTGAACAAATGCTATGTACATGTATTCATGAATTGGAAAAATAGTGAGCGGCACTAAAATTGATGAGGAAACATTGATCATAATATGCATCTAGGTAGTGCTATTTGTGCAGACGGGTGCTTTCTTTAGCCACAACTAGGGTAGAATTCGTCTTGATGTGCCGAACCAAAAAAATTATTTAGCATTTCATGCTTCCTTTTTGGTCTTCCTCGCTAAGGAGCTTGCAAGACGCAAACTGTACCATCATATGTAAGCTGAATTGTAAAAAGAAGGACACTAGATAGATTCACACATTAATGGGAGCATGATGAGAAGCTTACCCTCTGTGTAGGCTTGGGTTGCCCCTACGCGGAAACCTACACACACACAATATTATCATGTTAACTGCTCTTGACTATGTTTTAACCCTCATCGACACAAGGTTAACAACTTTGCTAGATTGATTTGATTACCCATCTCTAGATATCTGGTGCTTTAATTTGTAAGTATTCTCACCTTTTGCTTCACATGGAGTTCTACAATTATGAGGGGTGGTCAAGTATTGCTTGCCATTTGTTGAATGCTTCCATAGTCCCTCGTGTCTTTTTGATTGCACTAAAAAGGTTTTGGGTTGGTAATGTGGCACAATAATGTGTACTCAATGTTGAGAGTATTGAATTTTGTGTATACAAGATTTTTCCTTATACAGAACTATTGGAGTTTGTTCGGTGCATTATGCTACCTCTAATGGAATATCATTCTTATGCAACTTTGTTGTACTTGAAAGGTTTGATTGTACTTAAAAGGGTATATTAGAATGATTAGCAAAAAAAAAGATAAATTGTTAGAATTATAAGCTCTTCCATGTTATGTACATATCCTGGCCTAAATATATTCATTGCAATAGGACTATGGTAAAACAAAGACTTTAGAAGGGTGTGATTTTTTGGTGAGCTTTTTGTCATGAGCTTTTTTTCAATTTTCATGAATATTGCGAGCTTTTCATTCACCTGAGAGAGAGAGAGGGGGGGGGTCATGGAGTGGGGTGGGTTGAAAGTTTGGGTTGTGGTTGCAGTTAAGAGGAGAGAGGGGGGGAGGGGAGATAAAGGAAAGGGGGAGGGACGGGCGCATGGGTAAGGTGGCATGGAGAAGGGAGGGGAGGGGAGTTGGAACATATATTCATTATCATAGTGGAGAACATAGAGGGGGAACTTATAAGGTATGTAAAGAGGAGTGCAAGGAGGAGAGAGAGGATGAGGAATGTGAAAGTTATGTTCATCTACTAAATGTAAAGGGGAAGGGAGAGCATGTGGGAAATTTGTTTATTTTCAAAGTGTATAATTTGACAGATTTGACCTCATATTTGGATTCCTCGTCGAATTCCGGTCATTTTGAGTACCAACATGACCATATTCTGATAAAAATTGGAAAAATGGTGTTTTTGTCATTTTGGCTAGCGCAGACTCAAAACAGGCCCCAAACAGGCCAAAATGACAAAAACACCATTTTTCCAATTTTTACTAGCGCAGACTCAAAACAGGCCCCAAACAGGCCAAAATGACAAAAACACCATTTTTCCAATTTTTATCAGAATATGGTCATGTTGGTACTCAAAATGACCGGAATTCGACGAGGAATCCAAATATGAGGTCAAAAGTTTCAAATTATACACTTTTAAAATGTACATATCTTCCATAGTTCCTCCCTTCTACTTTGAATATGGACATATCTTCCATAATTTTTTGCCTCCTACTGCCACTCATATCCTCCCCCCCCCTTGTGCATAGTATACACTCTTCCACCCCTCCCACATGCTATGAAAATGAACATATCCTATATTCTCTCCCCCTCTTTCTAACCTCCCCATCTTTCTTATAACAAAAACATGTATGGATTTCTAAAAAAAGCTCGCAAAAACAAAGGAAATGGTAAAAAAGCTCACATTAAAAAGCTCGCCAAAAGATTTCCCCCACTTTAGAAGAGTGTATGCTAGAATTCAACTAAATTTGAAAGTAGTTCACTCTCCTTGACTTGACTAGTTCATCCATGGGTTTTTTTTCTTAGCGGTTTCCTCTGCATGGAAGCTTAATGTGAGAACTCATTCTCTCAAGGCACTAATCTCCCCAAACATGGTGCCAAAATGTTGTCACTTTTGATCTTCTTTCCAAGTTTTGAGGCATTGGTCACCTAGAAATATGTTTGGTTGTTCATTGTAGTAAATTGATCTTAGTTGTAGCATTGGGCCACTAGTCATACTATGTTGGAGATTTAGGCTTAAGCATGGAAAGTAGACAACTTCATAGTTGATACAAAACACTAATGAGCATCATACCTCAATCACAACCTCATTTCAAGCATCAAAGCTAAGTGTTTGGCTTTGTAGCCAAGCCTTAGAGCCATAAAAAATTAGAACACCCAGTCCTATGGTCAGGTAAGTCATTAGAGACCAACCTTGCCATCTCCTCTGGTGGTGAAGATCCTTTAGCAATGCAAGCCTTATTCTTCTCTTTCCTCTCAGCCATGCCCTTTTGTTTCTTCACACAAATTCTTTTGATGTGGCCTAGCTTGCCACAAGAATAACACGAGCGTGCATGTGTCTTCTGATTATCTTTGGCAACATAGGCAGTGTCTCCATTGAAAAGGTTCTCTTCATGCTTTTCCTCACTCAGAAGCAATCCCACACAATCAATAAAATTGGCCTCGTCATCTAGTCTCATAATTCAAGAGTTTCATTGTATCGTGAAGGCAAGATTTTTAGTAGTATTTCTTTTTAATCATCTTCTTCAACTTTGGATCCAAGCTCAAGAAGTTGGTTCAATACTTCTTGCATACGATTCAAAAATGTCGCGAGATCTTTGTTGTCATTCATGTGCAAGTCGTAGAGTTGCTACTTCAACTTTAATTTGGAATGGTGCATCCAAATAAAACTTCAAGCATTGTTCAGTTCTTTGCTACACTCTTCATGACATCTAGATGATGGAAGTAGTGTTCACCTAACACTCTCCCCATCATGCCAATAGCCTTGTCATTTTCCTTTCTCCGTGCATGCTTCTCAACTTCTCTAGTCGTGGGTTGTTTTTTAGCATCTGAAACAATACCCCACAAGCCTTTGTGCATGAACCATAGCTTGGTTGACAACTGCCATCTTGCAAAATTCCGTTGAGTGAATCTTACAATGAATCCCACAATCTTCATCTTTTTCATCAACTCCATAGATTTGTGATATAAGACCTAGAAAATCTTGAAAACAGGCTTTAGCCAACACGTCTAACATGGCTCTTCTTCTGCAGCTTGACCCACTCCTTGGTCTACGAACCTTTCATGGGAACACAAGTACTACTGCCTCTGTTGATTTGTGGTGGATAGATTTCTTCAACATGCATGCAGGTCTCCTACATAAACACTCACAACAGAGTCCTCGCAAGCTTCGTCCACTGTGGCTTTTCAAAAGTAGTGGCCGACTGCTCAGATACTCCAATCTCTTGGAAGTTGTAGTTTCTCAAAGAAAATCTCTCTGATGAGTCGTCAAAAAACAACTCTACCAAAGATCACAATCCTTATCGAACTGCTCTCTCAATCACAAACATCTATCAATCTTGCTCTAATACCATTGATGGTAAATTTGATTTAATAAACTCAATAACGTGAGTACAGAGACAATTGGCAAGAGACATGAAACAACATCTTCTATTAATTTCCGATAATGTGAGCCTCAACCCTATGGGGTTTGTTGGAAATCACAAGTATTGAAAGACGACTCAACTATGAACCCTATGCAGATCCGACTCTAAGACTAGCTATGGCTCATGGGTCTCTGGCTCGTGGCTTGGACAAAAAGAAGAAATCAATCACCTCCATGCTAGATATATTGAGCAACTGAGAGAAGTCGATTGTCGCCCTCGAACTCATAATTCTCCAAAAGATGCTTGCTGTCAACCAAGGGATGTCCAGATCTACTTCATGTATTGGCTGAGTTTGACCACCTCATGATCACATGACCAGCTAGCCAACTCCACGAGCACCATGCATAAAACATAAGATTTTGACCCCTTGAAAGGAGTCCCCAATGGAATCCCACTATGCAAACAAATAAGGAAGACAGGAATCCCCACAAAAACCCCCAAAATTCAAATACTCATGCTCAAGTGATGAGGATTCACGGGGAGGAAAGCAAGGTCACACAAGAGATCAACTTGGATGAATTCAAGATGAGTCTAGGGGGTGAGCATGCAGGACAAGTCAAAAAGTTCCTCATCCTAGTATGTTTCTTAGGATAAGCTTTATTTTGGAAGAAGAAAATGATATGCCAACTTTGTCAAAGTACAAGATTAGTGATAAAAAGATCTCAACCATTAGATCGTATCACATTATTTAATAGAATTAAGCATCACAACAAACCCTAGTGCATTGAATGAAAAATTGACAACAAACTAAATGATATATTTTCATTTCAATTCAGTTATATTTTCACATACAATTTAATGGCTATACTAGTGCAAGAATAAGGGAGTTTTCTTGTCTGTTACATTGGTATCGAAGCTTCAAAATCCTTCATGAGCTTGTAAGGTTCAGGTTAGGAAGGACCAATAGTGTGTGATGTCAATGCGCTCCAATAGGTTAGCCATGAGCACACTATCCCAACTCTGTTCATGATTAAGAGAGGTGCACTGACATTTACAACATCCATCTCCCATGTTAGCCACCATGACATAAGCAGTCAAGATTGGTGAGGAGTTGTTAGATAATGGATGGATATTGAGCATGGATAAGGAGAGTTAGGGCCACCATTGGGAAGATTCATGGGGAGGAAAGCGAGGTCACACAAGAGATCAACTTGGATGAATCCAAGGATGAGTATAGGGGGTGAGCATGCAGGACAAGACAAAGAGTTCCTCATCTTGGTATGTTTCCTAGGATAAGCTTTCTTTTGGACAAAGAAAATGGTATACCAACTTCGTCAAAGTCTAAGCCTGGTGATAAAAAGATCTCATTGACTGTCAGAAATAACCATCACAACAAACCCTAGTGCATTGCTAGAAATCAAAACAAGTACACGGTGACACATAACACATTCCCGATAAGAAAAAAGTTGGGAGAATGAACCTCAAATTAACACCACGTTCCCTTTAAAAACTAACCCATAATACAATAATATGTGTAAAGCTCTCAGTTTATTACTCCCTAAACAAAACCTAAACTAAATAGTAGGTTACACTAACATCAAAGGCCTAAAGGCCATTTCTAAAACAAAACCATTAAATTCCATCAGTGTTGAAGGCATAGCCTCCACCCACGTGAACACTAACCATGGGATAGGTTAAATACACCTCTAGTAAGAAGGAGTTATTAGAACAAGGTAGTGGTCATTTTGTAAGTGTAGGGACAGTTGAAACTATCCCTAACAACACTCCTTAGTGGCTTGACCCACCACATAATGTTTTTGACTAGGACTGTTACATTTTGAAACTTAATGTTGCCTTACAACAGTCGAACTGACCTCGGATGGCTATAAAAACTTGTATCAGCTCCTATTAAGAGTTTGAGTTGTTGAGTTGACGTATTCTCTGTCAGAACATAATATACAAGAAGCATACTACCTTTTGCAAGATTTCCTCTCTGTCCTCTTTACATCTCATGATAGTCTTTTACAGTCCGCTTACTTTCCGACTATAAGTCTCCGACTACTGGCACCTTGTTGTTACGAGTGGAGATGTATTTGTGTTTTTCACTTATTTGAAAACACTTTAAACAATGACCAAAATATAGTCTCCAAATCTAGTTACATATTTTTATAACTTCTTGTCAAAACCCCATCACCACTAAACCACTGTAAAAGTTGAACACACACACACACACCCCTTCAAGGAGCCAGCTACACTATAGCTCAACAAATCATGACCTCCATGAATACCATTAACAGTAGAATCAAAACCATAAGTACAAATCCAAACTGGATCCCCTTCAAAATATCATCGTCCTCCTCGAGAGATCTATTTCCCTAAAAATCTAAAAATCTAAAAATCCTTAAAAATCTTCACAAGTGGAACATTTATAACTGGTGAGCTAGCACAAACTACTGTAATCGGAGAAATACCAACTGAAATATAACTCTTGGAAAAATAGCCACCAATTGTTGAACCACCAAGAGGAATATAGCCAATAGCCGAGCCATCAATAGAATTAGATGTTGAGATATGGAGGTCCACTCGTGATATGCCAGGGTGACCGTTGTGCATTTATGTCACCGACTTGTTAGCTACAAATGCGGTTGGTACACCACCCATGAATAATAGCTAGATGACAACTATCTTTACGTACTCTAGTTAGTGCCTAAGTTAGTATGCCACCTTAGTTAGCTCAGTTTGGTTTGAGACCCACATATAGGGTTCAGCTATTCCTTTTGTACTGAGAGAGAGTTCTTTTGGCTTTCACAACTAACAAGAGGAAAACTGTTTTCAACCTCCACCTTTGTGTGTATTCCCCCATTGTGTATGTGAGAAAGCTGCAAGTGAAACTCCTTACTTCTCTCCCACTCTCTTCACATGGTATCAGAGCCGGGTTCGTGGTAAGGAGCTCAAGAAAGCAAACCAAGTTCGTGGTGTCTTGGTAAGAGGATCAGTGTTGCTTTCCTTTTTCAAGTTTGGGAGCAAATCTCTGTAGGTAGCACAACCGAAAAGTGCAAGAGTGCACTGTCTCAGAATGGGATGCCCGTTGCAATGTGGCAAGAGGGTAGTATATGCTGCGGGTCAGGGCAAAGCCCTAGGTGACTTTTTTTTTTTGATTCGAGGCCATTTTGGGGCCCATTTTGGTGCCGGAAGTTTTCCATAGGCACTCAGAAAGGTGCCCTGTTTTTGCTGTGCGACCACTGTTCTGCAGGTTGGTGAAAAGTCACCGTAGAAATTGCATCATATGCCTATGCACAGAGATATTGGGAGTGACAGAATCATTCTTTTTTCCTGTTGATGCAAAATCATCACTAGGAAGTGATTGTGTGGTCAAATACCACTTTCGTCAGTTTTGCAGATTTGCCCTTGTGAGGTAGAAGTTGTGTTTTTTGCAGTGATAGAATATTTTTGTAGTGTTCTGTAATGGCATCTGATGCTCTTTGATAAATAGTCACTGAAAATCTTGACAAGAACAACTTCCCAGCATGGAAGTTTAGAATGATGAATTTCCTTAAGGGAAAAGGCTATTGGGAGTTCATTACTGGAGCTGAACAAGAACCAATTATTCCTAATGTTCCCAACCAACAGGAATTGCAGCCATTTAAAGGCTGGCATAAGAGAGCCAGGAAAGTTATGTACTAGCTGTCTATCAATATTTCAGATTCTATGATTGTGCATATTCAGGATGCAAGCACGCCGAAGGAGGCATGGGATACTTTGACAAAAATATATAGCACAAATACGCAATCCAGGAAAATGTAGCTCAAGTAGGAGTTGCATAATGTGGAGAGAGAAAATATGAGCATCAATGACTACCACATGAAGATGAAGAAGATTACAGATGCACTTGCTTCCATTGGGTCGCCAGTGGAAGATGATGATTTAGTTTCTGTGACCTTGAATGGTCTAGGAAAGGATTATGCACAATTCCGGACATCCATTGCCGTCCGTGAAAAATTTCCTGATTTTGAGGAGTTGATTGCTCTTCTAATTTCTGAAGAACAGAGAAATGGTGGTGCATCTTCTTCAGGAGGAACTTTAAAAGAAACTGATTTCTACTCAAATGCTAGAAGAGGTAGATGCAGAGGTAGAGTAGGCCGATCTGGAGGCCGTGGCAGAAATCAGAATATGCAGCAAATTCAAGAAAACTAGTCCTATGGAGGAGGACATGGTAACCTTAGAGGCAGGGGGAGGCAAAGAGGTCATGGTGGATGCCAGAGAGGCCAAAATGCAAACAGCAATGTTGAATGCTACTACTGTGGTAAAATGGGTCATATGGCTAAAGATTGCTACAAAAAGCAGAATGACATCATGAATGGAAAATTGCAGCAAGGCAATTATGCATCCTCTAGTAGATAGGGTGATGACAAAAATGAGCATTTGTTTATGGTGCAGCACATGACCAATTCTATGACAAGTGCAGAAGAAAGCAATGATGTGTGGTATGTTGATTCAGGCGTGTCAAACCACATGACAGGTCATGCAGAATGGATGCAGGATGCAAGGAAAATGGAAAGACCAGGATCCTATTGTGCAGATTGGTAAAATTCCTTTGTCTATGTAGGATGGGAAAAAGAAATACCTGTCTGATGTATTTCATGTCTCGAATATCACCAAGAACCTGGTTTCTATTGGTCAAATGGTTGAGCAGGGCTTGCAGGTCATATTTCATCCTCATGGATGCTTTGTTGAGGATATGAAAAATAAAGGTCGCTTGATAGCAAAAGGGAAGAAGAAGGGCAGGATGTTTACGTTGGATGCGGACATGCCTGAATTGAGTGCAGCAATGTTTGCACATGGGACCAGTGTAGTTGCAGATATTGATATCTGGCATAAACGCATTGGTCATGTTAATGTACAATGACTTAAATTAATGCAGGCCTAAAATATTGTTGCAGGATTGCCTAAGTTCAAGGTTGCAGAAATGCATAAGGTATGTGAAGCCTATTAATTTGGAAAACAGGCAAGGAAACAATTTCCTAGACATGTTTAAGAGAGTAAGAGGCCATTGGAACCAATCCACTCTGATGTGTGGACTACTAAAATTGCATCTATTGGAGGCTGTCATTATTTTGTCACTTTTATTGATGATTACACCAGGAAAGTTTGGGTGTATTTTATGAAAAAGAAAAGTGAATGTTTGGGCATTTCAAAGCTATGGTTGAAAAAGAAACAGGCCTGCAAATAAAATGCCTAAGGTCAGGAGGGGGAGAGTACCTCTCAAATGAGTTTGCAAGGTTCCTGCAGGAGCATGGCATAAAGCAACAATATTCATGCAGTCATACCCCACAGCAAAATGGACTTGCAGAAAGGAAAAACAGGCATATTGGAGAGGTATCTCGTGCCATGCTCAATGAAAAAGACCTGCCAGACTATTATTGGGCTGAAGCAGTTGCTACAACAATCTACATAATGAATAGGACTCCCACTGTAGCAATACATGGCATGACACTAGAGGAGAGGTATACTGGTAGGAAACCAGATATTTCTCATTTGAAAGTTTTTGGTTGCATTGCCTATGTTCATGTGCAAAATGAGTTGAGATCCAAGTTGGATCCAAAAGCTGAGAAGTGCATCTTTATTGGTTATTCTCTACAGTAGAAAGGGTATAGATGCTATAACCCTTCTACTCGTAGGTTTACAGTGAGCAGAGATGTTTTTGATGAGATGAGCAACTAGTATAAACTAGTAAATATGATTGATGATGTAGATGCACAAAATGGTAATGCTGAATAGAATTCACAACAACAATCACAAAATATTAGTGGACCTGTAGTATCCTCTAGTAGTGGCTCACATACTTTCCCATGGACAGGCAGATTGAGATCAGGAGAATCTATTCAAAGCAATGCAGATAGTGGTATGCAAGTATCACGAAAGGGAAAAGAGAAAGTAGATCAGCCCATGGTTGATGTGAATGCAGGTCACTCTTACGTGGATGGTGAGTCTAGTGGCTCAAAACAGAGCCTTGATGAGTTGGGTATTCCTTCTGTTGTTACACCTGAAGTAAGGAAGACAAGGGATGTTTTGAGAGCACCTGGTAGTGAGCCTATTTTGCAAAGGTCTACCAGAGTTAAGTATCCTATGGATAGGTTGAAATATGATGGATTTACAGCCATTCACTATGCCTATATGGTCAAAGTGATACATGAACCAGAACCCACTTCTTTTGAGCAAGCCATGGGAAAAGAAAAATGGGAGAAAGCCATGGATGAAGAAATGGATGCCTTGGAAGCAAATGCTACATGCAAATTGGTGCCTTTACCTAAAGGCAAGAATGCAGTTGGCTGCAAGTGGGTCTATAAGGTGAAGCACAATGCAGATGGTTCTGTGACTAGATACAAGGCAAGATTAGTTGTCAAGGGGTATGCACAGACATATGCAATTGATTATGAAGAAACATTTAGTCCGGTTGCAAGGATGGCAACCGTAAGAGTAGTCATTGCTATGGCTACATCAAAGGGATGGTCTTTACATCAGATGGATGTAAAGAATGCCTTCTTACATGGTGATTTGCAAGAAGAGGTCTATATGGAGCAACCACCAGGTTATGTGCATGCTATTCATCCTGAGTTTGTTTGTAGGTTGAAGAAAGCCTTGTATGGCTTGAAGCAAGCACCCAGAGCATGGTCTGACAAGAAAGGACAGTATCTTGTCACTATTGGCTTTCAGATTTCCATAGCAAATTTCTCACTTTATGTGAGAAAAATAGAGAAAGGTATTATGCTACTTGTCATTTATGTTGATGATTTGATCATCACAAGTGATAGTGATGAAGATATCCTTCATGTGAAAATGCTATTGAAGAAGAAGATTGAGATGAAGGATTTGGGAGAGCTACATTACTACTTGGGCATTGAGGTGATTAGATCCACAAGTGGGATATGGCTCTTGCAGAGGCAGTATGGATTGGACATGCTATCCAAATATGGGATGACAGCAGGCTGTAAGCCTATTTCAGTTCCTTTGGAGCAGAATGTGAAGCTGAGCACAGATGCAGGTGAGCTTTTGGAAGACCCTATTATGTACAGACGCATAGTAGGAAGTTTGATTTATATGACTATTACAAGGCTAGATTTGAGCTATGCTGTTGGGTTGGTAAGTCAGTTTATTCAGGCTCCAAGGAAACCGCATTTGGATGCGGCTAGATGCATACTGAGGTATGTGAAGTCCACATTGCCAGACTATTTTATGAGAGTGGGGTTCGAATACAGTTGCATGGATACACTGATGCTGATTGGGCTGGTAGTATTTCTGATAGACAATCTACCAGTGGATATGTGTTTTCTTTTGGGAGTGTTGCAGTCACTTGGAGCAGCAAGAAATAGCCTACAATTGCCTTGTCAAGCATAGAGGCTGAGTACAGGGGTGCAGCAATGGCTGCATGTGAGGCAGCTTGGTTGCATAAGCTACTTTATGATATGCATCAGTCTACAAATGGCCTAGTTGTCATTTATTGTGATAACATGATCAATATACACTTGGCAAATAATCCAGTCTATCATGCTAGAACAAAGCACATTGAGGTATATTATCACTATGTGAAGGAGAAGGTTCTAGTAGGTTTTATTGATCTAGTTGATGTCAGCACAAAGGATCAAGTAGCCGACATATTCACGAAGGCATTGGGTGTAGAGAAGCTACGCAAGTTCAAAGACCTGCTTGGTGTGCAGGAATTGGGATTGAGCTCGAGGGAAAGTGTTGAGATATTGAGCTCCACTCATGATATGCCAAGGTGACCATTGTGCATTTATGTCATCGACTTGTTAGCTACAGATGCAGTTGGTACATCGCCCATGAATAATAGCTGGATGATAGCTATCTTTACGTACTCTAGTTAGTGGCTCAGTTAGTATGCCACCTTAGTTAGCTGAGTTTGGTTTGAGACCCACATATAGGATTCACCTATTCCTTTTGTACTGAGAGAGAGTTCTTTTGGCTTTCACAGCTAAGAAGAGGAAAACTGTTTTTAGCCTCCACCTTTGTGTGTATTCCCCATTGTGTATGTGAGAAAGCTACAAGTGAGACTCCTTACTTCTCTCCCACTCTTTTCACATTAGACACATCCAAATAGCACCACTAGAACACAACAAAACTCCACCAACAAAACTATCAGCAAGTCCATCTGAAATAGTTTCATCAGAACCACAATCAACCTCCATTGGTAGAACCAAAAGAAGACACACCATCAGACAAGCTGCTCCCATAGAACTTCAAAAGTCCACACCATCATCCACATTACTAGGAAGTTGAGTATTACTAACTGAACCAACATAACTAAGAGCCAAGAAAGTACCTAATACCTATTTACCACCATAATCACCCATCCACGGCAACATCGCCAAAAGCTTCTACATACTCTACCATACATTTGCCTAGAACAGCATGATATGACCTCCTTTTACCATTTTCATCATAGGGGCTCTTGCTCAAACTTTCACAAGCCCACATCTAAATCCTTTGTTTCATCGTAGTTTTGAAACGATGACATAGTGATGACCCAAAAACTTTGTTGAAACCTTTGTTGGCACTCCAGTGAAGGCAAGTTTTCTAAATACAGTCGACTACAGACTCTTGTTTGTGTACTTTCCCTTCTTACCACCACCCACAGTATCAATCATGCAACATAAAGACCGTTTAGAGTCTTTACAACCACTTGATTTTGGTTGCACCACACCTAAACCAAGTAAAAAATAAGCTCAAAACACAACCACACAAATCAACAAAATAAAAAAAACAAGACAAATCAACAAAAAAAACAATACATACCACACTATGAGGATTATCTATCGGCGGAAGAAATGTGTAAAGAAGATTGTCATCATCACCAGCAACTACACTAGGCATATGGTGCAGAATCTATCAAAAGTAAAAATAAAGTTAGTTTCACAACTTTTAAGCAGCTTCCAAATATTCTCCGACCAATAACATTTGATACGCATAGCATGGTTCTTAGTAAACCATTCATCAAACTTGCAAAACAATGAAAACATGTGAACAACACCACAAACAAAAGAAACAACAACACCTCAGAAAACAAAAACAATACTTATTGCAATATTCACCAAAACCATATCAACCTTGCAAAAATTGCCCACACTGAATTCGATATAGCTCATTCCTACCTCTCATAGAAAAACAAAAAAGTAGTAGAAAGCAAACCTCTGCTGTAGTCCATGAGGATGAAAGGGAGCAGAATCAACATCATTCAAAACCAATATTTCATCCTTCAACCAGACTACATCATTATTTCTCATAGGCGTTAATCCCTCCACCCACACAAAATGGCCCATGGCACTCTCCTAATAAGGGTGAGATTTGCAAACAAACAGCTCTTAAAGATGTCAAAAATAGTCCTCACAATGCTTGTAGAAGCAACATGACAGTATTGTGACCTATGAATCATTCTATTGAAACTCTTAAAATGGCAACAAGAGTCATCGGTTTATACAAGACTCCCTCATTCTACTCTTCCATAGCTGAAGAATGAACCAACGTAACATCTTACCAAAAACCTTCACATCCAACTATTTTATGGAAACAGAAACATCCAAACCATGCCATGCATCAAACCTTATCCTTGCCAGTTATCCTTATCACTACTATAATTAGCATTGGCCCCCTCAAATTCTCTCTCCAAGGACATATCCAAGGGAAATAAGACCGACAACAAATCCTACATCACTAGAACGAATAGCATTTGCACCTAAAAATCCACGAACAACATCAGCAGCATCAACAATAAAAAACAATACATGCATAAAGAAAAACAACTACAAAAACACACAACTCCATCCTCGATCACAAAAATCCTCCTCCACGCTACATGCAACACCACCCAAGCTGCTAGACACATACTTCATCACAATAGTATCCTCCTCCACCAAACACATAATTAAATTGCCACTAGCCTCACAAGAAACATCCAGATCATGAACACAAACCACACCGCACAGCCTCGACCTCGCCAGACTCAGAAAGACCAAGCAAAAATGAATGAGGGTCACAAACTAGATCCATCACTTACAAAAATGCAACAAGAAATATAGAGAAATAGACATCAACAAAACCTCTCAATCAATGAAACAAAGACACGACACATACAAAATGAGCCAGGCATGAAGACTAAAGACCACTTACATAGAAAAGGCAATACATGTGAATGCATGTAATGAACAATATCAGGCAACCAATTAGAAAGAAACACACATAACAAGACCAACCACAACTAGACACATACACCTACCCACCACTAACACACAATAAAGACATAGAGCACTAAAATAAGCACGTGCCCCTAACTTCAAACACTCTTCGCCAAACAAATTGGCAAAATAGATTCGCAAACCGGACCACTGACATGTGTCAGTCAACTTGCTGCATTCTACCCCTCAGTGCCTTGACACTCAAGAAATCTTGGGGTCTACACTTCTTGATCAAGAAATGGTTAGAAAATAGCTCACAACTTCTTGGCCGCTCGCTTGTTTTTTACCACTTCCTAGCTAGGAAATTCCTCCTCCAGGCATTTCCCTCGAATCATCATGTTGGCTACATCCAACACTACCTTATTGACATTTGAGTCTATTTCATCACAATTTACATCATGGATACCTAGGCATTTCCTCTGAAATCATCATTTTGGCTACATCCAACATTACTGCCTTCTTGCCATTTGAGTCTATTTTGTCACAATTTACATCATGGATACCCTTATCATCGAAATGAGCACACATTTCTTCCTCTTGGGTGGCAAGTTGCCTCCTCAAAACCCACATCATCAACATGAGCACACATTTCTTCCTCTTTAGTGGTAGGTTGCCTCCTCAAAACCCACATCTACTTCATATCCTAGGGAAAACTGAGCTCTGCTTCATATCCTAGGGAAGAATCTATTATGTATTATCCAACCTTGGTGGAAAGGTCAAATTTTAGTTGCATGGTTTCCAAGAGGATAAAGGGTGTGTCTTGTGGACTCCCTTGGCCGAGCATCACCCAAGAAGGATGGAACAACTAAATTCACTGGGAGGCATGGCTAGAACTTGAAAATAAATAAAACATCATTGTACCACCTATGTCCATGGGGACTACATGGATGACTTAGAGGGTCTTGACTCTTTGCTGATGCGCCATACTTACCTTGAACATGACCAATACAGGATGAAAAAGACAAGATTTTGTTGCATAGCCTTAGGCCTAATATTAATTTTATTGACCCTCCCTCAATAAGGAAGTTTTTCAATCTTGTGTCCTCAATTCTCACGGATACCTTTGGGATTTGTTGTTGCAAGCCAGTGTGGGCTCAGTATGATGAAATCCAAGGTTGGGGAAACTTGTTGGAACTTCCTTCGTGATAGAGCTAGTCAAGTCTCTTTTTTTCAAGAGAAAAGAACCGTACAAATCAATAATCCATGAGGCACTGATAATGGGAAATAAAGCAAAAAAAGATTGGTTGAAAGGAAAATAAGCCTGTTCCAAAGAACCTCTCTACAACAAGGGCTACCAAATAGGAAGGGGGGCTAGATAGCCAACAAATCCCTCGCAGTGTGAAAATGTAAAAGATACCTACAGGTCAAGCCTTGCAAAAATGCACTCACCTCTTAGCAATCGCACGTGCGTGTGCACACACACACAAACACACACACACATACACCATTAGGAAAAAAGGGAGCTCATTTTGGGGCCTTTTAGGGTTTATAAAAATAGGCTCTCGACCAATCAGAAGAGGGTCAACGTAACGTTGGAAAAATACCAAAAACCATGTAAGAACATAAAATAAGTCATATCCAAAATCTTTTTCTTTTATCATGTCTAACATATGTGATCTTCAAAAGATGATTTTCTATGTAGTATTTCATGATTCTGACATTGCCAGTGCATTCGTAGCAGGCCAAAACCCCAAGCGACCTTGGAGACACCGAAAACCGACACCCAAAGGCCCATAAAAGAGCAAAAATGCATGGAATGGCAGATTTGCACAAAAACACAATTTGGCCAGCTGGCCAAGTCGTGTCCGGAGTTGGCTAAATCGTGATTTTGTGCAAATCCCCCATTCTAGGCATTTTTGCTCTTTTTTGGGTCTTTGAGCATCGGTTTTCAGTGTCACTCCAAATGCGCTGGCGATGTCAGAATCATCAAATATTGCACAAAAAATCAAGGATCTTATAAATGCATTTAATGTGAAGCCTGAGTACTATACAGACATTTTTGCAGTAAGTATCTATATTTTATGGCATTTCCCAGATTTTGAGTGCAACAAAAATAGGTAAATAGTGAATTTCTTAGAGGGCCCCAAAATGAGTTCCCTTCTTTCCTAATGAGAGAGAAAGGCTTGAGCTATCATATAATGAAGATAATTTCAAAGAATTCTTTTTTATGTAAAGTCTATAGATGAACTTGGAGAGTAAGAAGGTACAACCTAGAAAGGAATGGATTGAAAGAAAGGCTTTGATGTGGTTTAAAAAACATGAAAGCAATGGTAGGATGGGGTCGCAAATTGTTTGTCCATCTTGATAAGGAAATTAATTGTGAGGAATTAGGAGATTGTCACCTTGCAATAGCTATATATGGATTTTTTTACAAATTAGACCTATGGGGTTGAACCCATTGAATATGATAGACTTGGAGTGTTGTATGAGCATGGGCATCATCTCTATTACTCCTCTTGCTAGTGTATGACGATGCTGGTCTAAGACCTAGGACACCCATACCAGAACATGAAATTGAGGCTCAAACTTAAGATTGAGCCTCAAGCCTAACACTGGGCAACATGGACCAACACATGACATTCGAGGCTCAAACTTAAGGCATGATTATTGAAAAAAAAGATCACAAGGAGATCACAAGAGACACAAATTGAGCTCTCTCTCTCTCTCTCTCTCTCTCTCTCTCTCTCTCTCTCCATCTATCTCTATCTCTTCCCATGACCCTCAATGCCCCCTCATCGGGCGACCTCCTACCCGACCCTTCGACTAGTGTTGCCCCTCCTACCACCCCCCCCACACACACACACACATGCACATGCACTCACATGCACACACACACATGCGCATGCACACGCAAATGTGCACACACACACACATACACACACACACATGCATGCATGTGCTAATAGAGCAAACTATGCTCTTATAGCATTGCTATAGTAGTAAAGGAGGAGACAACTAATTCAGTAGCAGAATAGTTGAGTAATCCTAGAATGCCATGTTGGATCAACTATAAGTGCCATACTTAGTCTTAGGAATCATTCATCTAGATTTTATTGCCCTTTCCATTAAAGTGGTATAGAGATGTGTGCCCTAAGTAGCACTAATTTTAAAATTTGAGGCTCAAACATAAGGTTGAACATCATGGTAAGGCCTGATTTATTAAAAAAGGAAAAAAATATGTCTTACCCCCACCTCTGTGCTTCCTCCATCCCCTACCCCTCCTACTTCAAGACTTCTCTGCCTGCCCCCCCCCCAAACAAAATGAAATGAAATAATAATAATCAAAGAGCACATATGCACACTTTTTCTGGTGAAATCCACACACACACAAAATTAATATATCTGTGCCAAAAGAATCTAACAACAAATCTTGCCTTGTAACTAACTCACTGCCCACATTTTCTCATGAGCTACTCGTATTCTGCAATCACTCCAAGTTTTAAAATTTGAGCTTCCTTGTGCCCCAAAATTATGAACATATGATGCCACCCACCTCTCCTCCACCTTTTGCCTTGCAACCACTTGCCACTTCTCCTTTCAACCCTTTTCCCCTTATTGTCCCTGCCCTACATCGCTCTTCACTTCCTACTCCCTGCTTCTTCCTCCCCTTCCTTCTCCCTGCCCCTCATTCTCTATTGCTTGTTTGGCAGATATGTAGAGGTAAGAGTACACATAATAGGAGAAGATAGGGATGCTCATGAAAGTGTCTCCTGATTACAAGATGCCCAAATCATTACATTCTTCTCTCACACAAAAATATATTTACACCTCCTAAACTACATTGCCCTAATCACTGACTATACCATGACCATAACATGGTCCATGTAAACTCACCCTCGACCATATACACATATACATATCCATTACATGTCTATACATGAACATGATCCGACTCAAGCTCAACAGAGCTTGCACATCATACATGCATAAAGCCTCTTTAAAATATCTAAAATACTCAAACTTATTTTGACCTAATGCCTTGACAAAGATATATGCCACTTGTTCATTGGTCTCCACATACACCAAGTCTATCTAACTACCATAATGTAAAAGGCTTTTCATTTCTCAATATGCTATAAATATTTTGAATAGATGGTTACTTAATGTAAAGACTCCTCACAAAGTTGAATGCAATGAGGATACTCAGCCATATAATGACAGCCCACACTTTGCATCAGTGGTGGGATAATGCATAAATTAATTTTAGCAAATATTTACACTCATACATTTGCCTCATGTATGTTTGTCTTGATGATAAAGGATCTGCTCAATTATAACAACCTCATCCTCATCAACAAGCTTAGGTTACTCCTCATCCATAACTATGGATGATATTAATCCATCTACCACTTAAGAAGGCTGGCATAAAAAGTGGTATGGATCTTTGAATGTGGTGGAAGATGCAAGCAAAAGGGTACATAATTTATCTTTTGAGAAATTTGAAATGTGCTATATTACCACCAAGAAAGCTTGACATACATCACCCGATTGCCAACCTTGGATTTTAGCCTTGATTTATTGAAACATAAGAAGCCCAACCACCCTCCTTAAACTCAAAACATCCCTCTGTTGCTTATTTGTGGAGCTTGTTTTGGGCTTGAAGGATGTGCATGTGCACTATATTGTCGGCTGAATTTTGATCCTCAATAAATTGATCTACAGTAAATACTTCATCCTTTATGCACAACATAGGTAACAGTAAAGGTCTTCCATACATGATCCCAATAGGAGCTTTACCTATAGAAGAATGAAGAGTATTGTTGTAACCATTGGGAGGTGGTGCTCCCACAACTATGGATGGTCATGAACATAACAACGTAGTAATTCCAGCAAGACTTTATTTGCATCTTCATTGTGTCCATCCTCCTCTAGGTGGTATGAAGATGTGAATTCCAACTTACTACCTAGATTGTCAAATAGTGCTTGCAAAAAAGTACTTGTGAACTAGCTATCTTGATTGGGAGCAATTGTTTGGGGTACACCATGATGTACAAACATGTGCTTGATGAAAAACATTGCTACCTTTGTTGCACACATATTCGATGGGAATGATAATTTACACATGCATTAATCCCATATACCTTGAGATGCTTGCAAATTATCATGCCCATCAAATATGGTTCATTTGGTCGAAGTCTCATGCACAATGGTCAAAAAACATGCTCAAAGGTGTGTTATTCAAATGTGCACATATCTGATGGGTTCCATACTTTGTATACATATCAATACCACATATCTTGAGGTATAAGAAAATTATAGTATCCATCCAATATGGGTTGCATGGTCAATCACCGACTGTCATCCAAACCATCAAAAAACATGCTCTGAGCTATTTTATTCAAATGCGCACATATCGTAAGGAAACTATACTTTGCACACATATAAATACCACATATTTTGAGATATGTGCAAAGTATTGTGTCCATAAAATATGGATTACATGGTCAAAGATGCATTAAACCTTGTTTTTCACCAAGTCTTGTGCACAACTATCAAAATACACACTCTGAGGTGTGTTATTCAAATACAAGTATTTGATGGGCATGATACTTTTCATGTTACTAAAAATATTTTTTTTTTACTTTCATGAAAAGTGTTATGCCCATCAGACATGTGCACATTCAAAAAACACACCTCAGAGCGTGTGTTTTTGGTTGTGCATAAGGCTTGGTGAAAAACATGCTCTAATATGACTTCGACCATGCAAAGCATATCGGATGGGCACTATAATTTTCATATGCCTCAAAATAGGTGGTATTTATACATATGAAAATTATAGTGCTCATCAAATATGTGTGCACTCAAATAACACATGACCGTTGTGCATGAGACGATGAAAAATAATGTTTGAACATTTAAACCAGATCCCATGGGTAGAATACTTTTCAAGAATCACAAGGTATGCGGTATTGATTCATGTTAGAACTATCATGCCCATCGGACATGTGCACATTTGAATAACACACCTCCGAGCATGTTTTTTGTTGGTTGTGTATGACACTTGGTGAAAAACGCACATTAATGTGACTTCAACCATGCAAACCATATCCCATGGGCATGGTACTTTGAAAGTGACTCAATATATGTGAGATTGATGCATGTGAAAACTATCATGCCCATCAAATATGTGCGCGTTCAAATAACACACCTCCAAGTTGTGCATGAGACTTGGCGAAAAATAGGATTTAATGCAACTTTGACCATGAAAACCATATCTGATGGGCATGATACTTTCCATGCTCCTAAAAATAGATGCTATTAATGCACATGAAAAGTATAATGTCCATGAAATATGTGCACATTTGAATATACCTCAGAGCGCATGATACTTGGTGAAAAACACACTTTAATGTGACTTAGACTATGAAAAGTATATCCGATGGGCACTTCACTTTCAGCTGCCTCAGCATAGGTGTGATTAATGTGTGTTCAAAGTATCACACCCATCATATATATGTGCATTTGGATAACATACCTCCAAGGGTGTTTTTTTATTATTGTGCATGAGGGTTGGTGAAACACAAGGTTTAATACGACTTCTACCATGCAAACCATATCCGATGGGCATAATACTTTGAAAGCCTCTCAAGGTAGGTTAAATTGATGCATGTGCAAAGTATCATGACCATAATACATTGAAATCCTATCAAGATAGGTAGAATTTATATCAACATGTGCAAAATATCGTGCCCATCAGACATGTGCATGCTGCAATAACACCCCGCAGAATGTGTTTTTGACAGTTGTGCATGACACTTGGTGAAAAACATGGTTTAATGTGACTTTGACCATGAAAACCATATTCAATAGGCGTGATACATTGAGAGCTTCTCAATATAGGTGGACTTTGATAGGTGTGCAAAGTATCGTTCCCAACATATATGTGCAAGTTTGAATAACACACCTCAGAGCATGGTTTTTTATGGTTCTGGCATGACAGTTAGAGAAAAACAAGTTTTAATGTGACTTCAACCATGAAAACCATATAATATAAGCACTATACTTTTAATGTGCCTCAAAATAGGTTGTACTGACATGCGTGACAAGTATCGTGTTCCATCGGATATTTGCGCATTCAAATAACACACCTACGAGCGTGTTTTTTGACAATGTGCATGAGACTTGGTGAAACATAGGGATTAATGTGACTTTGACCATACAAACCATATCTGATGGGCAAGATAATTTTCAAGACTCTCAAGGTAATCAGGATTGATGCACATGAAAAGTATCATGTCCATTGAGTATGTGTGTGTTCAAAAACCATATACAATAGGCATTATACTTTTTATGTGACTCAAAATAGGTAGTATTGATGTGTGTGAAAAGTTCCATGCCCATCATACATGTGTGCATTCCAATAACACACCTCGGAGAGCAGGTTTTTTATGGTTGTGCATGAGTTTCATGAAAAAAATGCTTTAATGCGACCTCAACCATGAAAACCATATCTAATGGGAACTATAATTTGCACTTGCCTCAAAGTAGGTGGGATTTATGTGAGTACAAAGTATTGTGTCCATCGGATATGTGCACATTCTAATAACACACCTCAGAGTGTGTGTTTTTTATGGTTGTGGATAAGACTTGGTAAAAAACAAGCTTTAATGCAACTTCAACCATTTAAACCATATCCGATGGGCATTATAGTTTGAATTTACCTAAAAATAGGTTCTATTTATGCATGTGTAAAGTATCATGCCCAACGGACGTGCACATTTGAATAACACACCTCACAGCACGTTTTTTTACAGATGTGCATAAGACTTGGTATAGAACACGCTTTATTACAACTTTGAGCATGCAAAGCATATCCAATGGGTACTATAATTTAAAAATGCCTCAAAATAGGTGGTATTGATTCATGTTATAAGCATCATTCCCATTAGATATGTGCACTTTCGAATAACATAGTCCGAGCGTGTTTTTTGACTGTGGTGCAAAAGACTTGGTGAAAAATAGGGTTTAATGCGACTTCGACCATGGATACCATATTTGATAGAAATGATGCTTTAAAATCCTCTCAATTTAGTTAATTTGATGTGTGTGCAAAGTATTGTGCCTATCAAACATGTGCACGTTCAAATAACACACCTCCAAGCGTGTTTTTTGAAGGTTGTGCATGACACACTTGGTGGAAAACATGCTTTAATGTGACTTCAACCATGCGAATCATATCATATGGGAATAAAAATTTTTGCATGCCTCAAAATAGGTGGGATTGATGTGCAAGCAAAGTATAGTGCCCATCAGACATGTGCGCATTTGAATAACACACCTCTGAGCATGTTTTTTGATGTTTGTGCATGGGATTTCATGAAAAACAAGGCTTAATGTGAATTCAACCATGAAAACCATATCCAAGGGGTACGACATAGGTGTGATTGATGTGCATGCAAACTATCATTCCTATCGGACATGCATGCATTTGAATAATAACACACCTCAAAGTGCAGTTTTTGATGGTTGTGTATGACATAATGAAAAATACGCTTTAATGCCACTTCAACCATTAAAATCATATCCAATGGACACGATATTTTGCACTTACCTCAACATAGGTAGTATTTACACATGTGAAAGTATCGTGTCCATCGGATATGCACATGTTTGAATAACACACCTCAGAGTGTGTCTTTTGACGGTTGTGCATGAGACTTAGTGAAAAGTGGTGTAATGCAACTTCGACCATGCAAACCATATCCAATGGGCATGATACTTTGCAAGCCTCTCAAGGTAGGTGGTATTGATGCATGTGCAAAGTATTATTCCCATGGAACATGTTTATGTTTGAATAATACACCTCCGAGTGTGTTATTTTGACGATGTCCATGACACGGTGAGAAACACACTTTAATGTGGCTCTGACCATGCAAATCATATTTGACGTACATCATAATTTTCACATACCTTAATATAGGAGGGTTTGAAACATGTTCAAATTATCATGGCTATTAGATCTGTGTGTGTTCAAAAAATAGAAATCAGAGCGTGTTTTTTTACCAATGTGCATGAGACTTGGTGAAAAACATGGTCTAATGCTATTTCCACCATGGAAGCCATATTCCATTGCAATGATACTTTGAATGTGCCTCAAGATAGGTGATATTAATGCATGTGCAAATTATCTTGGCCATCAAATATGTGCATTTTTGAATAACACATCTGAGAGGGTGCTTTTTGACCGTTGTTCATGAGATTTTGTGAAAAACATGGTCTAAGGCCAGTTGGATTATGCAAACCATATCTAATGGCAATGATACTTTGCACATGCCTCAAGATAGGTGGGATTGATGTGAGTGCAAAGTATCATGGCCATCAAGAAAAAAGAGTGACTATAATCCAAGTCCGCAAATGGATTTATTTATAATTTTGTTTGAAAAAAATAAATTAAAAAAGAGGACCATGATTGCAGGAAGGAAAGTAGGGGAAAATTGGTGCATGTGTATAGTGGTGTGAGAGGGCGCACAATAGTCTATGTGTGTGCGTGTGTGCGCGCACGCACGTCTGATTAGATTTAATAATCCCATTATAAATGAACCATACAATTAATTCAATCGTTTGGATAATTATAAAAAGCAATGGTTTGAATTTTTTAAAGGAAAACTAAATGAAGTAATTTTTGACAATATTGCAATCCAAAAATTTGGCAAGGAAAGCAAGAGGATTGGCAATATAATTTTTCTTTATATTGAGTTTTCAAACTTAAGCAAAGAATTAGTACAAAATTGTTGAATCCGTCAGGTAGTCTAGGCTCTGAGGTCAGGATCCACTAAACTGCCACCATCAAATCAACCAGTTGTGTTAGAACAATGAAGTTGAATTTGGGTAGATAGGTAATGCATGTATCCCTTGGCTTGTTATCACTTTACCAAAGAACTTGAACAAACCTTTGGGAATTCTAAGATAAAAAAGAAGCTTTAAAGGAAATTAAGCAAGAAAATAGCAGGGGTTTACATTTTAAAGCCAAAAAAGAACCTAAATATAAATCTAGAGGATAACACATAAAAGTGAATGTGACCAGGGGTTTACTCGATAAAAAAGTATAGTATATTATAGTGTGCTCAACAATCAAGGAAAAAGTAAAGGGAGGGAAATACTCCCTTGTGTAAAAAAGCCTAACATATCAAGAAATTACCTAAGTAGATTAATTTGTCAAGGGGGGATCAAATGGTGAAGAATAATTTTCTTTAAAGAGAACAAAAGAGATTGATAGAGTTTGAATATATCATTTAGGTAGACTCTTTGAAAACATCAATTTGAATTAGTCACTTTACATTGTACCATGACTTTTTCTATACGGGCTGAAAAAATGAGAATTTAAACAATAACTAAGAAATTAATTTAAAGGTTTGTTTTTAACCAAACTTAAAGAGAACAAGACAAGGGTAGGGACAAGAAAAGTATACAAGAACTATAAAAAATTAAAGAAAAACCTGCTCGGTGAGGGGGGTCATCCACACCCTTTCTTTTTTTTAAAAAAACTTAAAAATTAATTAAAAGTGTTAAATAAGGTAAAAATAGGGGGAGAGAGAGAGAGAGAGAGAGAGACAGAGAGAGAGAGAGAGAAGGATAAAGTGAATAAAAACAAAGAGAGAAGATATAAAGGGAGAGAGAGGAAAATAATAAAAAATAGAAAGAGGGAGAGAAAAAGCACGTAAGGGTTAGAGAGAACATAAAAATTAAGGAAAAATTAATTAAAAGTTAAGGGACCAAGAAAAAAGACATCAATATCATATAGGACAAGCATTAAATTCCTTAAAACTAATATATATATAAAGTGTGGTAAAGATACAACAAGGCGGTACAAAACATTATAATGAAGCTTACAATGTAAATGAAAAAACTCAAAAATTCAAGTGACGATTTTAATTATATGTATATATACATACATATATATATACACATACCAAAGCCACGACCCTAGCCATCAGAGGATATGTAAAAGTAAAAAAGAGCTAGTGCCACAAGATAAATGAGCACAAGCTGGTGCCACTCAAACACTAGTAAATAAATAACAAGATATATATATATATATATATATATATTATATATCATCATGCAACAACTATGTAGTGAAAACCAAGAGAGGTGGCATAAAGCAATGAGGGAGCTGGTGCCATGAGATAGGAAATCAAAGCCGTAATAGTAGGAGACAAAGGCTACCAATGCATATGTTGCATGGGAAAACTCGGCACTAAGGCCAAGCCATAGGAAAGCAGTCATGGTTGAACTCTTAAGAGGAGAAGATGTGAAGATCACAGAGGAGCCATTAGAAGTGTATGTGTTGCAAGGGTAGAAGTGCAAAGGGAGATCAGGAGATTTTTGTGGAGCTGCAAGTGTGTTGTCAAGAAAAGGTCAAAGGCCACCCACTCGGGTGAGTTGTGTGTTGCCTAGCCAAGGTGGAAGGCTCAGGCTACTAGCTACATAAGGAGGTAGAGCCACGGACGGCGGGACAAGATCCTATGGACAAGATCACCAACAAGGCAGTGGAAGTAACAACGAGTGTATCAAATTGTTCAGCAAGTAAATCAAAGAGAAGGTAATTGGTGATGATGGAATAGAAAGTAAATCAAAGAGAAGGTAACTGGTGTGATGACGCAACAGAAAGGTGGCATTTCAACCCGAGAATTGGAGTACTTGAAAATCAAAAAAGGCCATTAACTAGGGAAGCTGAATGGCGGTAGAAAGAAGAAGCAATGAGAGAACAAGAGAAGTGAGGCATAGCCTTTGGGCGAGGTATGACCTTTACACAAGAGAAACCGAGGCTAGAAGAGAGGCATTTGAACATAGCAAAAGTCCAAGCACAAGCCATCAAACCTGCAGAAGGAGTTGAGTGAAGCCTAAATGAGGTGGCTAGTAGGTAGGTAGTTCAAGAGTGGCAAGCGGTAGATGACCAAACTTGAGGTTGCTATAGATGAGAGGAGAGCGAGGTGAAGAAGTCAAGAGAAGAGGAGATTATAGGCTTTATAGGAGCCAAACCAAGAAAACTATCAAGTGACGTGCATGGCGGTGGGCACGTAAGAAGTAGAGCAAGTGGCACTCATAGAGAGAATGCTCATAGAGCGTGGGACAAGGGGGTTAATCAAGGTTATTGAATTGCAAGGTATAAGTGGGGGGTGTAAGGGATCTAATAAAACAAGGCAAGGGAAAATATATTGGTTAAAAATAACAAGGGATAGTGCCCATATACCTAGGGAAAAAATTAAACAATATAGGGGATTTCCTATTGTAGCTTATAATGCTATAGTTAGGTATTTCCCATCCCAAGTTCTATGCAGTTCCATGACATCACAGATGGGAAGCCAACATACACACTTTGGGTGAAGATCGCACCATTAATTGGCCAATGATTGAACCATACTCTGGTGTAGAATGGAATATCCAAGGCACAATGATCCAAGCACTTCAGTAGTATGAGAAAATAATGTGCGGCAACATTGACCACTTCCTTCACCATAGTGTTATCTTCTAAAAAACATTGGAATACAGTCTGGAGGTCCCCAATCACCTTGATTGCCATTTGCCTCCACTCAGTTTTGATCCCAATGAACGGATCGATGCTCAGATTACAAGTAGACTCTATCAAAGAGTCATCTTCTTAGAAGCACGCCATGTATCTTTGTTTAAAAAAATGGTGGATATAGGCTACAGAGCAAAAATTATATGGTGCCAAAGTTTTATAGCAGGATCAACTCGCACGACACAAGTTCCACAACCACTAATTTCACACATGGCAACCTAGCTACATGATCATAATAAGCCATAACCCGAGGACGGGTAATAAAATGGATCCAAGAGTATGTTGTCTCTGTGCCAATATGGACTTAGGTAGTATAGAACGCGTGTGTAGAGTAGCGGCAAAGCTCCGCTTGTACTTGCATAAGGCTAGGAATAATGTCTCTTAGGAATCCTCAACATGCAAGTTCTGCAACTTCTACTTGTAACTTCTACTTGCAAGTCCTACTTGCAAGTCCTACATGCAAGTCCTACATGCGATTCCTACATGCATGTTCTACATGCAAGTTCTACATGCAACTCCTACATGCAACATGCAACATGCGAGTTCAACATGCAGTTCCTACATGCAACATGCGAGTTCTACATGCAACTCCTACATGCAACATGCAACTCCTACATGCAACATGCAACTCCTACATGCAACTTGCAACTCCTACATGATGCAACTTCTATATGCAAGTTCTACATGTAGAGAGAGAACCTGGGGGATTTACTCTTCATGAAAGGGGGACGTCACCTGCGTGCATGAACTTCAAGAAAACCCCCTATTTAAGATCCATGTAGGATGATAAAACACCCCTATTTAAGCTTATAAGATACCACCAAAATTCTATTATGTCCCCCCTTTCCTTAAATCTACGTTCTTTCTCAAGCATTTAGATCGCACAATAAGAAAATTTAGATTACTTTCCCTATGACTATTTAAAACCATACACAAAACCAAACTTGTTTGGACTAGTTATCCAAGGTTACCTATACTATGTCCCCCCCTCTTAAATATGGCATGGCCCCCCTAACTTAAATTCAATATTGGGAAAAAATAAAAGGCCCCCCACCCCTAATGTATAAGCTTATGCCTCATTAAAAAAAACCCCCCTATTGTACACTCGTGTGATATCATAAGTTTCCTCTTGTGAATCCCCCGAGAGAGAGAAGCTCTCCAACTTGTATAAATACCCCATAATGGAATGAAGCCCACACTCTTTGGGGCATTGTGTTGAGTTCTACTTTGGTGATCCAAGCAATTGTCTTAAGTGTCCATGCTTCCTTGCACTCCACGTCCAAAAGCATGTCGTAACCTTGCAACTCCTCCTCTCCTCTCCTCCAACCTTGCAACCCATCCTCTCCCTCTCCTCCTCCCCCCTCCTCCTCCTCCTTCCTCCTTCTCCTCCTCCTCCCTCCTCCTCCTCCCTCCTCCTCCTCCTCCCTCCTCCTCCCTTCTTCTCTCTCTCCTTTCACCCCATGCTCTTACATCTTCTTCCTCTCTCACTCCTACGCTCCCCCTAAACCCTTAGTTCCTCAACCCTTAACCTCCATGATCTATGAGGGAGATGAGTTCTCCACCATGTACTCTACCCTAAACCTTGGATCCTCCTTCTAACCCTTGAACCTCTTTTAAACTTTGGAACCTCTCTCAAAACCTTGGAACCTCCTTCTAAACCTTGAACCTCCCTCTAATGCTTAAACTCCTCCTAAACCCTTCAACCCCTAATAAAGCCGAAAGACTTCATTACCCCAATCATGATGATGCATGTCCCTTTCACACATGCAAAATACTTCATTACCCCAACCATGATGATGCATGTCCCTTTCACACATGCATGCACTATGTTTGCTTACCACACTTAAGTGTATGTCTCTCATCAGAATACGATTCTTGAGAATACCCTGCTCTTCCTATGGAAGCCATGGGAAAGAGCCAACATTTGGCACTGCTGCTGGGGAGAGTACTGTCTGAAGTAATGAGTAAACATATGCAAGTATGTGTAAAAAACAAACTACTACAAAATTTCACGAACATAACTCTCAAGGGCAAGGAGAGTAATACAAAATTTTTTCCAACTCTAGCCCAGCATATCAACCCCAAGCATCAACCTTGGGTTACTACCTCAAGAGATTTTCTTTATTTCTTAAAAATAAGCCACTTGATAAACAAATCAATAGATACAAATGCATAGAGCTTCCAATTGTGATCATTTCACCTCTTTTTAGAAGAGCGATTTGAGCTAACTATGAAAAGTTATGACTCGAGAAGAATTTAGGGTTTGACCCTAACCCTACACCCATTCCTATAAAAACCCACTCTAGCCCCTCATTCTTCTTCTTTCACATCTAGCCTCCATTCTCTTCCCAATTCTGAGCCCTATGCAAGACCCTCCTCCCTCTCCATTGACCACCATCCTACTCCCATCCTCACACGGTGAGTTATTTTGAGCTCTTCCCGCAGTGTTAAGTTGATCATCTCTTCCTCCCTTTGGATTTCCATCAAAGTTTTCCATCCGTCAAGTTTTCTCCATCCCCCTCCTCGTCCAACCCCCTCTTTTCACCCCCTCCACCACTCCCTCCATTCCCCCCCCCCTTCTCCACCCCCCCCCCTTCACCACCACCCCCTCCATCCCACCCCCCTTCTCCACCACCCTCCCCCCCCCCCTCACTCCCTCCATCCCCCCCCCCCCATCCACCACCTCTCCACACCCCCCACCACCCCCTCCATTCCTCTTTCCCTTGCCCCCCCCCCCTTCTCTCTCTCTGTCTCTCTCTCTCTCTCTCATGGAACCCAAGGAATGCACCTATAAAGTCATAAATCATAATAGTCCATATTCCAACCTTTTTTATTATGTCATCCTCTCTCTCTCTCTCTCTCTCTCTCTCTCTCTCTCTCTCTCTCCTCCCTCCCTAGCCTACCAACTAAGGGCCTAAAGCCCTGATTAACAAAGGGCCTAAGGCCCTTGCTGTAACTAGAGTGCCCGCCTATGAGACGGCACAACCATAGCACCCGCCTATGCAACATTGCAACCACCAACGGTGGGCCCGCCCCGCCGACCCGCCCGCTCGGCCCGGCCAAGCTGCTACGCCTAATGCCCATACCTCCATCCGTGTGCCTACACCACTCCCTCCACTCGCCTCTTCAACCCTCCCCTCCTCTCCATTTTACCTCCTCTCCTCCTTACCTTCCCCCCCCTCTCCAACACTCCCCTCCACCTCGGCTATGACACCCCCCCTCTTCTCCAAATCCACTATTGCCTGATGCCCCCCCCCCTCATGTTTTTTTGTATTCTTTTATTTAAAAAAAACCTAACCTAACCCTAGTTAGGTTAGTCCTAACCTAGGTTAGGTTTGACTCACCCTAGGTTAGTTTAGATTAGGCTAGTTGACTAGTTTGGTTAGGCTAGGTTAGCCTAACTGTACTATAGTTAGTTCAATTAACTATAGTTAGTTTGATCCATAGTTAGGTTAGGTTAGAGTAACTCATAGTTAGGGTAATAGGCTAGTTAGATTAACCTAGTTCAATTCCCCCAGTTAGAGTTTGGGACCATTCACACCATACTTAAGACCAAGGAAACCCCTCCCCACCAAAAAGACCCCATTTTACCCTGACTTGAACACTTCGTATCTCACCCGTTTGGGACCCAAAATGGACCCCATTTGAACCACAATTTCACACATAGAAACACCACGCTATTGGGCTTTTTTCCACCCCATTGTACACCATTTAGGCATCCCTATCACTCATTAATTTGCACCCTTGTGACGGCCTCTTTTTGCACTAATTCACTTGTATCTTTCTACCATGACCTCCAATTGATGATCCATTTGCACTGCCACATTTCCCTACACACGTGGGACAAGCTTAGGCACATTATTAACATGAAGGTCCCTACAACAATAACACATCTTGCGGTAGAGACATGCAGTTGCGCTCCGGCCAACGCTCGCCAAATCTGCATATGATTAGCCAAGGAGAAATATTGTATATATAAGATTTTGACTATCACTGGCCACATGAACCATGATTTGGAATGGGATTAACACCATCCATAGCTAGCCTAAGATGCAAATGATGAGGCTCAAGCCCACACTCTAGCCACTTCTTGTCTACCTATCTCCAAGCCTTTCCATCCACAACAATCCTTAATATTCCATCTGTGGAATGGTTGTGAGAATTCCCATTCATAAGTCCATATAACAATCCGAAATGAAACAAATATGCAATACGTGTTATGCCTCTAACAATCCTCTACCCCAATTCTCCCCCTAAAATTCAAGAAATCCCTTTGACTCCTCCACCACAAAACATGGCCGGGTGCCGTTGCGATGATGGGGATATTGACCTCGATGTAGAGGGGAACAATTTCTTTAATCGCAAAATATTTGGCAACAATAATAAAAATCAAGGCAAGCTCCACCTGGGCAAAATCGAACTTCCCAAATATAATGGTAGAAGAGATCCAGCCTGATTCCTCCAACACTTTGATGGCACATGCCGGGTAGGTGGAGATCAATCCAATGAAACCAAGGTTGCCTACTTCCCATGGCTTTAACCAATGAAGCGTCAGAATGGTACCTAGACCTCCTAGTGGAAGAGAGAGCCACATGGGACCTGCTGCAAATAGAATTCAAGAGATGCTTTCAAACAGAGACACTACAAGGTGATCCTGCCCTTCAATTAAGCAAGATTGAACAAGGTCACCGAGAAGATGTACGCACGTACCTGGGCAAGATGAAACGATTAATTGCTAAATATGACCCATGCCCTGATGCAAAGTACCTCACGGCTTAGTTCATTGCAGGACTAAGGAAAAAAATCCGCATAGATATGAAAAAGATTAGCAGTTACGAAACATTCAGTGCTGCTCATGCGGCAGCCATTGACATCGAGGATGGCATGATCGACTCTGACATGAGTAGTGATGATGGAAGATCAAATGCATGAGATAAATGCTCTAAAAAGGGAAAATTCAAGTCCACTACTGAAATGTCTAATGAAGATCATCTAGAGGCCATGACCATGAAGCTGAAAAAAGAAATGATGCAGGCAATGGAACAAAAGCTTCACTACAATTACTTAGGAATCCGAATCCATGACTATATCCAAGAGTGCCAAATCCAGCTCCTCAGGCAGTTCCAATATAACAACTGCAAGCCAAGGAAGTAGACTTGCCATTCGAGTATGAAGCCGAGTACCTAGTGTACTATGTAGAAAGCACAGAAGGTCTAATATTAGTCTATACAAGTCAAGTTTGACATAAGAAGTGTTAAATCTTAAAGCAAGTTCTAGATTCAATAACATTCTCACATATAATCCAGTGCCTTGGATAGGGTGTGGTGAATCAATATAAAGAAACCCCTATCCAATTGAAGAGCTATATTTCTTGCATTTTCTTTCATCATCATGAGGATAATATCTTTCAATCAATAGTGGATAAACATTGTAGTATATGAATCATGAAAGATAATCTTACAATGCACTTGATCATATCACAAGAAAGAGGCAAAAAATAATAAGAACAATCTTCATTGTTTGATGGAGGCCTTTAAGATTTATTGCAAATAAAATTGTCAAGAAGATGTGGCAAAATCCTAAACGATGAATGCTTCTTTGGGAAACAGCACAAGCATAGCCACATTGAGTAAATGGTCTACCAACTAGTGAAAGTTGAAGTTGCTTACTATCGACATTATTGCTCTTACTAACTTCTAATAAATTATAATGAGGTAGCCAATAAAACATGTGATTTTAATAATAAGAAAAATCATGTGGACTTGATCAAGTGGTTAGCATGTCTTGGCTATTATGTGGATGAATTCATGGGGAAATGATGAGATACCAATAAAGGATGTAAGAGCCAAGATGCCAAAAGTTGTGGAGATGATGTATGTAGAGATAAAGAAGACTTTCATGGTGAGCACCATGAAGGATACAACAAATAATAATTCTAGCTTCCCTATGATATTAAGTTGTCAAATGATGCTACAAAATCACATTGATGTAGAGCACTTCATGACAATGAGCTGTGTTGATTGGGACAATATAGTGTATTCTTCTTTAATGAATTATAAGAGAGTGTAGTGTCAAGGATTGCTAAACTTATATGATTTGTCATACAAGGCCCTTTGGCATGGCAGAAAGACCAATAATGCTATTGAGGGGTACATTAGTTGCCAATATCACATCTCCATATGAGGAGCTCATTGTCGTAAAGGTGCTTCATGGTATTGTGTTACACAAAGAACTAAATTATCAAGCAGGAATTTGCATTGGGGTCTTACAATAATCGTTTGATTGTTATTGCATAGGGGTAGTGGTCCTCCATTTAAAGCTCTGAAAAGGCTAAATTGAATACTCAATGTCTAGAATATAAAAAATCCCTTCTTAATAGAAGATATGGCAGAATTGTATTGGATAGATGGATGGACAATGGCATTGTATCAAATTGGTTCTGGGTTAGTGCTTGTAAGGTGGACCACTTTTTTTACTCATGTAATATTGCAATAGCTCTTAAAAGATGACCACTATTATTGACCTTGCATTGTAGACTTGCAAAAAGAAAATATATTCCAAAAAATCAAAATCAATTGTGTAAAATTATGTTCTAGCTACCTTAAATCTCTATGTTATTAGTCACTAATAGTGCTCTGTCTAGGAAACCACCATTGGGACCATCTAATCATATTTCCACCCTTTTATTGTAACTGAAACATTGTTGCAAAAGTGTATTGATGTGAACATCATCAATACTAAATATTAGGCCATCTACTTTGACACATACTTTGTTTGCATGACCTCATTTAAATATGAAAATTTGCATGAAGTTGAGGAAATTGTTCAAGGGAAGGTATAGAATCTCACGTGGGAAAAGAGTAGTGGAAGAGGATGAAGATTTTGAGATCGAAGAGAACAAAAAAAAGAAACATGATTCTAGATTGAGTGATGAGGATGATACCTATACATAGGATGGATATATTGAGGAGAAATTTATTAAAATGTGCATGAAGATGTGGGAGAATAAGGTATATCCAAGAGCCATTCGGGTCCTACTTTGTTAAAGGAAAGGCCACGTGAGGAAGGAACCCATGGCATTATAGTCGAAGGGAAAGGGAAGGCTATAGAGGTTGAAAGATCAAAAGTAAAACCCAAAAGAGAACCCAAAGTCCTTTTTGAAGGAGAGGAAAATGGAGAAGGTGAGGAAAGAAGAGAGGAAAAACTTATAGCAAGCCATCTAGAAGTTGCACACATATCACTAGGAGTACAAGTCTTGGTACTACTGCTACAAGGAGAATATAGAGGCTATTATTCATTAGTATAGGGGAGAACATGGAGGCAAAATTCAGTATTATGTCACTTACACACATAGGCTAAAAAATAATGTAGAAAATAGACTATTTGATGAGTTTTTTTGTATATTTAAAGGGTGTATTTTTACACCAAGAAAGTGTATATATGAGGTATATTTATGCCACCCATCCAAGACATTAGTCACTATTGATGTGTCTTAGAAACAAAATCACTTTACAAAATTTGATGGGGTTAAAGTATTTGGTTAATCATAGCAAGCATTTGTTTATTTTCATTTGTTTATTTCAAGGTATTTCATTTTTGAAAGATAGCTTTATCATACCATTATTCATATCAAGTGTTTGATTAATCTAAGCAAGTATAGTATTCATACCAAGTATTTAGTTATCATAGAGAGTGTCTGAAATTTTAAAGAAATTTTGTTTTGAAAGATAACATAGAAAATCATAGTTACTCTACCATTGTGTTAACCTACTATTACTTCACGATTGCTTGAGCATCTAGAAAAAAATGTCTTATTTGGCTAAAAATAGCTTGTACACCATTTGGCAAGCTTGAAGCCCTAGCTCCATCATTTGTTGTGCTGTGGATTGGGGAGCTTCATAAAGAGATCCTATTTCTTTGATTCATGCTCTAAACAACTAGCTTATAGCTGGAGTGAAATTCCAACCATGGCACCTGATTGGGCCATGTGTTGTATTTAATTAGATGCTCTCATGAATTGGACACAAACTATTTAGCCATTGTCTCAAAATGAAAGTCCACCCAATGATGTGCCTAACATATGCAATGCCTGAGCCACCATTTTCCATTGATCCTAGGGAAGCCATGATTGGAAGGCCCATATACAAGCTGTTGGTAAAATTCACATGGAATGAATAGTGTGAGTAGGCTTTTAAACCATCAGGTAAAGATTGATCATATCTTTTGTACTATTAGCTCCAAAATGGGACATTGAGTTACATGTATATACTTATGGTTCCAAATATTCAATAGGAAGAGAATAGGAAGAGTACTGTGTAAACTTGGGAATACAAGTAAGAATACCTAGTATATTTTGTAAGCAAGAAACGAAATGATGAAAAATTAAACTATCCCATCATAGAAGTCAACTACACCACCATAGAAAGAAAATCCCTAGCAATGGTCTATAGTGTGAAGAAATTTAGAAAATATGCATTGGCCATTGGCTTTGTATTTTACATTGATCATCAAGCCTTTTTGTATCTAGTTAGTCAACCATATACCAAGGTTGAGTAGCTAGATGGCTTCTTTTGCTACAAGAATCCCACTTCAAAATACTGGTGCAAAAGGGATCTATCACTACATGGCAGACCACATGTCATGGTTGATAACAAGATAAGAAGAAGACTAGAAGATGACTTGTTGAATGTTGCATTTGTTCCAAATATATGGTTTTCGTGATGAAATTGATGTGAAAAAATCATTGGGTTTAGTGACAAGAAGACTACCTCCTAAACTAGGACTATCTAATGCAAGAAAATTAATTGGGTTAGTGACAAGAAGACTACCTCTTAAACTAGAACTATTGAATGCCAAAAAAATAATTCTAAAAGATTCCCCATGTCAACTCATTGTGGGTCAACTATACAAAATAGGCAAAGTTCAAATTCTTAGGTGTATGATGCCACATGAGATCATGCCAATTTTTCAAGAAGTTCATGAGGGCATAGTAGGATGACACTTTGTCAAGGAAGCCATAGCAAGAATATTTCTACTATAGGATACTTGTGTCCAATGGTTTAGAAGGATGCCTATGACCATGCAAAGAAGAGTGATCTATGCCAAAAAAATGTACTATATCCCAAAGAATGATTAAGACCCAACACAATGATTTCAACCCTCTAACAACATTTCTTCCATATACCCCATTTTGGAAAATGGGGGATTAATTTCTGGGACCCATATATCCAACTACTAGAACATAATTGCAACACAATATTGTGGCCATAGATTAGTTCACCAAGATACTAAATCCAAAGCCATAACAAAAGCATGTGCCAAAAGTGCAACAAATTTCCTATATGATAATGTGATGAAATGATAGGGGTGCCCCATAGAAATCATGTCAGATACAAATAAAAAATATCAAGTAACATAAAAGATTTTATATGCCAAAATTGATGTTGAGCAAGAAAGCTCAACAGCGTGGCCTAGTAACATGAGGATCTAATGCCAAGTAAAGGGAAAAGAAGAGACAGTGAAAATTATCAATTGTGTAGTCTCGCGATGACTCCACATGTCATAGGGATCTTGAAGGAATTCCAATGTAGCCTCCACTCCAAGCTACTCATTGTGAGAGCAATGCATGGAGCTGTCTACCGCAAGTGTCACTCAAGCAGCTCCTGGATTGTTGCAATGTGTTTCCACAATGTGTTTCCACAAGAGAAAGAGGGAAAGGGGAGATGGGAGAAGAGAGGGCAAAGGGGACGAGAAGAGAGGAATGAATGGGGATAGAGTGGAAAACAAAAAGGCACTATAAAGGAAACAAAAGAACACCTAAATGCACTCTTGGAAAAGAAACAGGAGATTGTATTTCAAAATCCTGCATACAACAATGAAGACCAAAGGCAACAACTTGGCTTTTTATACATATCACCTTTTTAAGGGAGGGCCAACCCCAATCTCTCTCTACCAATCTCTTTCCTTATTCTTTTGCACCCATCTGGCTCCAAGGAACAATCCTAGTTCCATGAACTTGCCACCATTCTCCATGGGCTCGCCAATATCCCAGAAATGACATTGCCAACCAATATGACTAACATGCCCCCATTCATTTTCTCAATCGAGCCCCATGGATTGTGAAAAGTTCCTTGTGGTTGTAGTGTTGCCGATGAAGAAGATATGAAAAGGTATTCCTTTTGTGAGCTTGTCTGAGTCTTTCCTAGTGGCATTGCTGCATAGGGTTGTGGAGGGTCCTAGAGGATCCCTTGTTGTGGAGCTACTGCTTTAAGGATTGATAAGTGGTTCTGTTGTTTGGTACCTTAGGGCATGAGAAATTGTAGTGGTGAGACTTTTGGTGGAGTGATCCAAGCTGAGTACTTGGGACCATTCAAAGAATGAATAAGAATTAAAAAAATAAAAATCTAAGGGGTAAGTTATTAGAAGAAAGTTTTTAGTAGGGTTTATGTAGGATCCTAGTGGTGTTAGTATTAGTGGAGTAAGTATCAATGTATTATCATGGTCCTTCACAAATCCAATATTTGGCTTGAGAGGGACATATATTGGATTCTCATCAAACTATGTTTTTTATATGCCATGGTTTTCTTGCTGTTTGCATAGAAGCTCTTTTTGCATCCATTTGATTGATGACATCTCAATAACACTTATTTCATTAATTTTGAACTCATGTTCTACATTTGGGCTAATCCTAAAACTCCTTCCCAAATGAAAAATTTACTTTATGAAAATGTTGTTCGAGAATCAAAAGTTTACTTTTTGGCATTGTCATTTCCACATAATAAAATTCAAAATATCTCTCTATAACATTGCACTTAATAACAATTTAAATTACTAATTTAATTAAAAAATACTTTAATTACATTTAAATTAATAAAAGCAATTTAATTGTATGAAAAAATTATATGTATGCATGCATGCATGCATGTATGTATGTATGTATGCATGCATGCATACATGTATGTATGTATGTATGCATGCATGCATGCATGTATGTACGTATGTATGTATGCATGCATGTATGTATGTATATATGGCCCATGTATGACATTCATTTACCATAAGAGTCCTTTAAAATCTTCAAGATATCATAACGGTATTAACAAACACCTTTTGAGATTTTAAAAACCACTAGATATGGAGTCACACATGATGCTGCACATGCATGCATGGAACGTACATGTCCTTGGTTCATTAATGAGAGGCCATTGATACATATGGTGGGACCAATGCACTGCACTATCCACGTGGCATGGGCATGCCTTTAAGGCTTTTATATTTATATTTACATAGTTAAGGTCCATGTATGACATTAATTTACCATTTGAGTCTTCTAAATCTCCAAGACTTAATAACAGTGTTAATAAACAACTTTTCGAGATTTAGAACTCTGAAATTGCCAAGACTTGATAATGGTGTCATTAAACACCTTTCAAAGTTTTAGAAAGCAACATTGTTATAATCTCAAAGAACTTTATAAACACCTTACAATAGTTACAAAGGTTTTTTAAGATGTATTTGCAATCATGAGTGAAGCACACATCTTCAAATGACGCATCTTGATGGAGGGCAAAAGAGAGGGAAAGAAGGAAAAGGGAAGGGAAGGGGGAGATACATGGAATGGAGAGGGAAAGAGAGGAAAGGAGAGGGGGAAGCCTCTGGGAAGGAATGAAGGTAAGAGAAGAGCGAGAGAGAGAGAGAGAGAGAGAGAGAGAGAGAGAGAGAGAGGAGGAGGAGAGGGAAGGGGAGGGGAGGGGAGGGGAGAGGGAGAGGGAAGGGAGGGTACTGTAGCTCTCTCACTGCCACGGTAGCAAAAAAACAAAAAAACAAAAAAAAAAGTGCAACCCCTTGCATTGCCATGGGAAAGGAAAGAAGAGAAGGGGAAGAGCAAGGGGAGAAGAGAGAGAGAGAGAGAGAGAGAGAGAGAGAGAGAGAGAGAGAGAGAGAGAGAGAGAGAAGGGGGGAGGGGAAGGGGAAGAAAGAGGAGAGGAAAGGGAAAGGGGGAGAGGAAAGGGGAGGAGAGATCTCTTGCATTGCTACGGCAACAAGAGGAAAGGAGAGGGGAGAAATGATTTTTTAAAAATAATTTAATTAGATAAGAGAAGAGGGAAGGGGGGGAGTCACCTCCCCTTCTCTCCCTCCCCCCCCCTCCCTCCACCCTTCCCCCCCTCACCCCTGACAAAATAAGAAGAGGGGAGAGGAGAAGAGTGGAGATGAGGAGAGAGGGCGCAGCTAGAGAGCACACCACAAATGACTAACTATACACTAGATTTAGTTGAAAATGTAGAATATATACAAACCCATTTAGGGTAAGGGTTAGAGAATCTAAACGTTTCCTTTATAGCATTATATTGGGTTAGTGTTATGCACATATGATCACATGATGTTGAGCGTGATCTCTCAACACCTTCCCTCAAGATCAACATCATGAAGTAGGCCTTCCCTCAAGATGATGATTCTAGGGAATCAAAGAAGGACTGAGCATTACATTCCATCACACCCCTTTAATGGGAATGTACTTCCTCTACATCAAACCAAGAGCTAGTCAATGTTTCTCGAAAAGCTCTTTACCAAGTGGTTTGGTAAAGATGTCTGCAACATTCTCTTTGCTATCACAATGCTGCAGTGTGATGTCACCAAGTAATACTCTTTCTCTGATGAAGTGCTCTCTGACATCAATGTGCTTTGTCTGGGAGTGATCTACTGGATTCTTGGCCAATGCTTCAGTTGATTGATTATCATAGTATATTGTTTTTGGCTTTGATTCATCTAGGTAATCTGTTTTTGACAATAATCTTTTGCGCCATATAGCCTCACATGCACCTATAGTGAGTGCTCTATATTATGCTTCAGTCAAAGACAAAGAAATAGTTGTTTGTTTGTTTGACAGCCATGATATGTTAAATTACATGGCGCAACGCAACAGAAACTGAACAAAGAATAAAAAGTACACAACAAATTGAAGATGAACAAAATTTTCCTTCAATATTGATGTAGTACAGATGATGGCAATTTAGATGGCAATTTAGACAGATGCTAGGTGAAGAGCTACTAGCTGGAAGATGGCAATTTAGATAGTGGAGCTTAGATGGCAATTTAGACAGATGCTAATGCCCTAGCTACTTTAATAGAATGATGGATCGTATCTTTCGACCCTACAGACAGCTCACAGGAACCTTCTTCGATGACATATTGTCTTCTCTAAGTCCGAAGAAGAGCATAAGGAACACCGGCAGCATCAATGGTTCACTTTACTACTTGACTTTCATTAACGACTACATCAGATATTGTTGGGTCTACTTTCTAAAAGAGAAATCTAAAGTGTTTTCTAGATTTCAAGCATTCAAAGCCATGGTAGAAAACCAGACATGTAGAAAGATCAAAGTCATGAGATCAGATAGAGGAGGTGAATACATGTCTTCATCATTCATGTACTTTTGTAGAAGTCACGGCATTTGAAGACAATTCACATGTGCAGATACTCCTCAATAGAATGCAAGAGCTGAAAGGAAGAATGGTACTTTAGTAGATAGTGCTAGAGAAATGCTTAGTGGGATAAGCATCTTTTGAATCAGTATTGGGCAGATCCAATAGCCACTGCAAACTATTTGCTTAATTGGCTTCCTACCAAACCGATTCAAGGTATGACACCTTATGAAGCATTCACTTGACATAAGCCACACATTGGGCATCTCCGCATATTTGGTTGCATAGCATATGCCCACATACATGATGATCATCATAGGAAATTGGATGCGGTCACACAAATGCATCATGGTTGGCTACAGTGAAGAAAGAAAAGCATACAAATTGTATGATCCCATCAACTGCAAGGTTATTATCTCTAGAGATGTAATCTTTAATGAGGAATAAGAATGAAAAACCTCAAATACATAGGAGATAAACACACCGATTATTCAGTCATCTACAGAAATGGTTGATGAAGAGCAAGAATTGCCTAGTAACACCCCAAGTAGAGCCACAATAGCTCACAAGGTCTACTAGGGAGAGGAGACCACTAGCCAGATTGACATATGTTCAAAAAGGCAAAGCAATTTGGGTTGAAACCACCAACTATGCTCTTATGACTACCATCAAGGCTACAGAAGAGCCAGCGTACTTCAAAGATGCAGTAGACAAGCCAGAATGGCAAACTGCTATGAATGAAAAAATGGATGCTTTGCATAAGAATAATACTTGGGAATTATGTGACCTTCCACCAAGAAAGAGGGCCATACCAAACAAATGGGTATACAAAGTGAAGTCCAATCCAGATGGAAGTATTAAAAGAAACAAAGCCAGCAGAGTAGTTGCAAAAGGATTTGCACAGCAATATGGTCAAGACTATAATGAGACTTATGCTCTAGTAGCAAAGATGGATTCCATATGGTTCTTGATATCACTAGCAACACTCAACAGATGGAATGTGTATCAGCTCAATGTCAAGAATGCATTTCTCAATGGTTACCTAGGCGAGGAAGTCTACATGCAACAACCAGCAAGTTATGTTGGCCAGGAAAGGAGATTAAGTTTTTCCATCTTAAGAAAAGTCTCTACGGCTTAAAGCAAGCACGTAGAAGTTAGTACAATAGAATCAACAAGTATTTTGCTGATTAGGGATACATGAAGTCCAATGCAGATCATAGTCTCTACCACAAAGTTCAAGGGGGAGACATTACTATTGCACTTTTGTACATAGATGATCTGATTGTGACAGGAAGCAAGGATAGCTTCATCAAAAAGCTAAAACAAGACTTATCTATAGAGTTCGACATGAAAGATCTTGGACTTATGCACTATTGTCTTGGAATTGAGTTCTAGAGAGATTCAGATAGCACCTTTATGACTCAGCTAAAGTATGTTGACAGTCTCCTGAAGAAGTTTCATATGGTGAATTGGAAGATTGTAGCCACTCCCATGGAATAGAATTTGAAACTTACTAAAGATTCAGATAAGCCTACAATCAATGACACGTATTATAGGTAGCTCATCGGATCTCTTGTATATATAACTATCACACGGCCATATATTTGTTATGCAGTAAACTCACTAGCACAGTTTATGGAAAATCAAAAACAATCTCACTGGAATGTAGCCAAAAGAGCCTTAAAATATATAAGAGGTACAAGACAGTTTGGGATAGAATATAGAGGAAGTCATCCATGGTTGCATGGATACTGTGATAGTGACTATGCTAGAGATCATGAGAACAGGAGATCCACACAAGGATATGCATTTTTCCTTAGTCAAGGTGCTATATCATGTTAGATATGCTCAATGCCCCACCCTCCTGGTAACCACCAGTGGTCCAAGGTGCTCAAGTTGTAAGGCTCGCATATGAGGAGAAGCCATGTGTGAGCCCGGGACACTGGATGGATCATGACTTGCATGTTAGATGAGGTCTATCAATGAGACCATTGATGGTAGAAAGGTGATCTATGTGAGTCTATCCTATGGTCTAGGCAGGGTAGGTAAGGTGGTAGCACAACGAGGCACATTGTCTTGATTGTGTGGGAGCCCCTTACTCTTGTTGGGGCCTGGGGGCTAGTTGGGGGATCCCAAGGGGGCCAGCAACCCCCCCTGGTGGGGGTTCAGGGGTGAGAGTCCTCGAGGCAATGGTATAGGGAATATTCCATGGACGACTAGTCGGTTCCACCGACTAGGTTCATTGGTTGGCTCCACCGACTAGGTTGGCTGGTCGGTTCCACTGACTACGTTGATCTGACTACCACCCTCATAGTAGCTATGAAGAGGCAACCTTCCCAGTCCATTGTACCAGATTAGATCTAGTAGAGATCTTCCAGCTAGTAGCTAACTCCATACATCTATATGTATCAAATCAAGAATACCTTGTGCTCGAGAGGTGCTTTTGCCAAAGTTGGTTTGCTTTTGTTTGCCGAAGTAGCATGCTTTGCAAAGTTTTCCAAGAAATTGTAGCTTAGGAATCCCAATTGCCATATTATGATTCTTGAGATCTAGCAAGCTCTTGAAATTTACATGACCATATCTCTTGTGCCATTTTGCGGATAGTGGCATCTGTTGCAGTTGAGATGACATGGCATGTTATCTGGTACTGTAGCTAGCATTCTGTACAAGTGCCCTTCCTTGACACTGTGATGCCAAAAATTGATATTTTTAACTTGGCATTGATATTGGTTTTCTCTATGTTTGATAAGGGTTTCAGTATCAAGTGATAGCCTAGCAGCTCTCACTTATTTCTATTTTTTATGATATTATATGGGATTGAGAGGATGAGTGGAATGGCTCATTGTAAATACCATAGGTATGAATTATAAATACCTTGGTATGGGGTGAGAGTTATTTGTATATGGGATATTATGAGTTTTTTAGAAAATAGGAAGAATGAGTCATATAAAGAGGTGGGCTCATGTCCATGTGTTCCAATAATATAAGAGAGGCCACATGCCAAGTGTGTGGAAGGCATGTGGAGGAGTGTGAAGTCAAGAGGAATCCTTCTAGAACTCCTATGTGGAATAAGGAGGATGTGGACATGTGGAAAAGAAAGGGTCCCTATGGGCTCCATGTGAGGAGACTCTTGACTTTCTCAATATTTTAAGAGTCATGAGCATCTTGTGATGGGACACATGGCAAGAGTAGCCAAAAAGGACATGGATGGTGACATACGTGCTTATGTGATTGATGGGGAAAGGAATCTACAGGCAGCAATTGTAAATGGGTGAAGGAGGGTAACAAAATCTCTATAAAAGGAGCCCTCCTCTCCCTTGTTCATCAATCTCTTCCACCATTAGGCCTCATGTTGCTGTAGCTCTAGTCTCCCCAAGCCTCTTTCATGAGCCTTCTCTCCCTCTTGTAGATATTCTCTTATGTAGACTCTTGAGTCCATCTCTCTCTAGTTTATTCTCTCTCTATGAGTAGTCTTGGAGCTTTCGCTCCCTCTTGTATGTATGAAATCTCTTCTTCTCCCTTGTGTTTGTAGTGTTGAAGTGGATTCTCACTCTATTTGTAATGAAGGTCACTTCAGTTTCTCTCTCTCTTGAGTGTCTCGTCCCTTTTCTCTTTTAAAGCCTTGAAAGTTCTTTCTATTCGGCCGCTCACTGTGCATACATGGTCCATTTGTTTCCTGAGCCACCATGCAAAATTCTTCCCCTCTTCTAGGCGAAATCTATGAGGGGTGGATCGTTGATGAAGGTGAAGTCTTGAGAGAGCATCCTGCTCAGGCGAAATTAGCCTGAGTGGAGGATAGTTTTCATGACAGTTTAGCCCCTTGTTAGTGTTTTGCTAATAACTTTCTACTCGTAGTCCCGATTGTAATGAAATTTATATCAACGCGAAGCTCTCTTCAAAGTGCATGTTTATATGTGATCAGATCTTGAATTAGATATTGATGCAAAAAGTTATGAGTCTCTGTGTCTGACAGTCTGTTTTCATGATAGTTTTTACCCCCGTCTAGTAAACTATCAATAGCTTTTTGGCGCTTCTCTGTTTCTTACGAAACATATATCAGCATGAAGCTCTCTTTAAGGGCATGTTTCTATGTTCTTAGATCTTGAATCAGATACTGTTACAAAATGTTATGAGTCTCTGTGTTTGACAGTCTATTTTCATGATAGTTTTTACCCCCTTCCAGTAAATTGTCCATATCTCTTCAACCGTCTGTCTGTTTTTTATGAAACTTATATCAATGCGAAGCCCATCTCAAGGACATCTCTTTTTATGCTTGAATCTCTAATATCATGTGTCTACTAAAAGTTATAGGCCTCTGTGTCTAATGACAATTTATAGAGTGTTTTGAGCTAAGTGTAAAGGTGTCTATGAAGGAGGTGCAATGTTTCCTTAGAATCTACCCATCCGACCCAATCATCCCCTTCAAACTCCTTGATATATATCAGTTCATGTCATGTTGAGCCGCAATATCTTCTTTCAACAACATATCGCTCTTCTCTTTGGCGCAGACCGGCTCACTGAGATTATGGCCTCTGCTGATCCTTTCCTTCTCCCTATGCTTGATTACAACATCACTTGGGGTGTTACCATCTTCATTCTCATCTGAGGGAGGAAAGTATGGTGTGGTATCTTGGCAGAAAATATTTCTTCTAATGTCCCATTCTCAATGATAAATATCTTTGGCTGTCAGTTTGAAAGCAGCAGGAAGTGAAGAGGTGCGTGAAGTTTATTACCCCCAACTTCATGTCACATCTTTTGGTGGAGACGCCGGGTACGTTTGGTATTGGATTCATCCCACCTTACTAAACAGTCTCGAGTGTACTTGATTGCATGTTATGCCTAGAAGAGGCATGTGTTTTGATGAGATAAAGAAGATGCCTGGAAGAACTCCAATAGAAGAGATTGCAACCCGTTTAAGAGAACTTGAAGATTGTGAAGGTGATGCTCAAGCTATTTGCACAGTCACCATGATCATATCCTTTATGTTTGCACTATTGAATATGTTGGTGAATCGACAATGCCGGTAGTAGGCACAATGATAGATTGGGGATTGTTCCATGTACTGGCAGCTTGGTGTGAAGAAGAGTTGAGTCTTGGGGTAGTTTTTGACTATAACAGTGGAGTGGTGATTCTTAATGCTTTCAACTTCTTTTGCTATGCAAATGATGAAGAGTACAATATCTTGAAGCTTTTATGTGCACTTCCTATTGTGAGAAGGGTGATTCTAGAATGCATGTATACACAATGTTTTCATGGTGCTGGTTGGTCACTTATTTTTGAAGATTTTGTTGAGGATCACATTGTGGAGGGTTTTCAACAAGTGGTTATGCATAATAAGTTGGTCTTGGTATACTAAGGCTCTGTGGGATCTTGTTCGGATCTTGTTTGGGATATTATTTGGATCTTGGTGTTTCCTTTTTGTGTTTCATCATGGTGAAGATTCCAGTGTTTCGAGGGACCCAAGGAGAAGACCCGGAGTCTTATCTTCGGGATTTTGTTCGAGGATGCCGGCTTTTTGGATGGTCCATGAAGGATCGGGTGGAGATTTTGCCTGATTTTCTTGAAGGTGTAGCCTTGAGTTGGCATGAGACCTTGCCAGACTCTACCAAGGAGGACTGGGACGAGACTGGGACCAAGTGGTGGCAGCAATGAAGTAGAGATTTGCGGCAGTGGAGTTGCCAAATGCTTTAATGTCGTAGTTGGACCGGTTCTATCAAGGAGAGGGTGAGTTGGTCTCTGCATTGGAAATCTGATATGAAACTTTATGGACAAAGTATGAAAGGGCAGCTTTGCGAGCTATGGCATTTGCATCATCGGCCCCTCAAAGTCTCTCAGGGATGGAGCACTTAAAGATGAGCAAATTTGTTATGGCTTTGGAGCCTCGTCTTCGCTCAAAAGGAATGAGTAAAGATCCAACAACATACATGGAGGCACTTCGCATTGCAACCAAGAAAGAAGTTTCTCTTTGTGTCTTCAACAGCTTCAATTTCTAAGGTGGAGGTAATGGGCACTCCTCAGGTACCAAAGTCCTCTGAGTTAGATCATAATATCACCCAATTGATGGCAGAGTTTGCTGATTTGAAATTTCATTTGGTTAATGCACGACAACCTAGAGCACCAAAGAGTGAAGATAGGCCTCAAGATAGGAGTGGGGTCACTTGCTATGAATGTAATGAAAAAGGTCACTATCACCCCGAGTGTCCTAGATTGAGAAAGAAAGAAGAAAAACAAGTATCCTTGTTAGAAGCTTCTTCAGGGGATGAGGAAAGAGAGGTAATGATGGCTAAACAGGGGCGTGGTAAAGCGAGAGAAGAAGAAGAAAGCAAGGAAGAAGTAGATGAGGAACATCAGGAAGAGGAACACCGTAGTAAGAAAAAGAAGGCATCTAGAAGGAGAGTTAGCCAGTCAGACTTTCCTTTAGGACAAGGAATTGGAAGCTATGACTTGTTGTCCCACCTTAAAGAAAAGGAAGCTCATATCACCTTTGGTCAATTACTTGCTTTGTCTCCAAAACTATAAAAGGAATGGGGAAAACTAGCAAGCACAAGGGTGTCAAAGAAGAAAAAGAAGAAAAGTGCCATTCCTGTTGTTCAAAAGGTAGATATAGATGTTGGTGATGATGTACCTGTGGTTGATGTGATCATTGATGGTCAAGTGATTTCTAATGTGTACATTGATGGAGGTGCATCGATTAATGTCATGAGTGAGAAGACCATGATAGATTACTCTAGTAGTACCTCTCCTTATCGCATCAAATTGGCTGACAACACTAGGGTTAAGACCTTGGGAGTTGTGAAGAATCTAGAAGTGGATGTATGTGGAATTTCTGTGCCGACTACTTTTCAGGTGATCCCTACCAAGCCAGATGCACGTGCCTATCCATTGATTTTGGGAAGGCCTTGGCTACGCAAGGTGAAGGCTGTTCAAAAGTGGGATAGTGGAGAATTGATTTTGCAGGGAAATGATAAGAAGGTGCGCTACAACATTAGAAGCCGCAAAAAGGAAGTTGTCAAGGAGGAGTCTTCAACATCAGAGAGTTCAAGCTCTGACTTACTAATGAAGAAGAAGAGACAGGGTGTAGCTCCGAGGAGTCCAACTCAGAGGGTGAGGTGGAAGGAGTGGCCTTTGGGTCTTGGTGCTGATCAAGATGAGTCAGGAAGGAACAAGGTGGTGGTGGAAGAAGATCCTGTAGAGACACTTCATGTGGAGGATGTGGAGCACACTAAACGATGCCAATGCAATGAAGAGCTTCTTGGTGATTCTCTATCAAGTAGTGCGAAGCTCCAATACTTGGATACACTAGATAATTTTCCATGTCTCTTTGCAACAAGCTATTCGCATGTTCGACCAGTCTCTTTTGTGGAGCACAAGATTGAGTTGAAGCCAGAAAGCAAGCCAATTGTGCAATGCTTAAGGTGATTGGGGGTGATCCAAGCTGAGGCACTAAAGAAAGAGGTAACACAACTACTTGAGGCGGGGTTCATCTTTCCTGTTGATGATTCAGAATGGATATCTCCTGTAGTTGTCACACCAAAGAAAGGAAATAAGTGGCGAGTTTGTGTGGACTTTCGTCCTTTGAATGCATGCACTAAGAGGGATCATTTTCCTTTGCCATTCCAAGATGAAATACTAGACCAAGTAGCAGGGCATGAGATGTATTTTGTATGTGATGGGTATTCTAGGTACTTTCAAATTCGTATTCGGGAGGAAGATCAAAAGAAAACATCATTTGTCACACCTTGGGGAGTTTTTGCTTACAGAGTGATGCCTTTTGGGTTGACCAATGCACCAGCTACATTTCAAAGGTTCATGAGTCAAGTCCTAGAGCCTTACTTGGGAAAGTTCATATGGGTGTTTTTGGATGATTTTTGCATTTATTCTCAGTGCATAGATCACATGGAGAAGTTAAAGATGGCCTTAGCTAGGATTGATGAAGCAAAAGGGTGTCTAAATCCTAGCAAGTGTCATTTGGATCAAATAAAAGTAGTCTTGTTGGGGCATCTTGTGTCTCAAGAAGGCCTGCAAATGGATCCTGACAAGGTTCAAGCAATCATGGCATTGCCAAGTCCTGAGGGTGTCACTGGTGTTCGCAAAATTCTAGGAAAGAGCAAGTATTATCAATGCTTTTGTGATGATTTCACAGAGATAGTGCATCCCATGAACTTGTTGACAAGAAAAGGAGTTTCTTTCCAATGGGATGTGGAGCAACAAGAGTCTTTCCAGCAACTTAAGGAGGCCATGAGTAAGGACCAAATATTGAAGCCCCCTGATTGGTCTCAAGACTTTTATGTAAATCCAAGTGTATCTTTGCATTCAGTTGGTGCTGTATTGCTACAAAAAGGAGAGGCAGGTAGAATGCAATTGAAGCCCCCTGATTGGTCTCAAGACTTTTATGTAAATCCAAGTGTATCTTTGCATTCAGTTGGTGCTGTATTGCTACAAAAAGGAGAGGTAGGTAGAATGCAACCCATCTATTATGCTAGCCGACAGCTTACAGATATGGAAACAAGGTATGAAGAAATGGAGCAGCAAGCTCTCTCTTTGGTGTTTTCAGTCAGAAAGTTTCGCTCCTATTTATTACCTCGACCATTTTTCTTCCTTACCTCTCAGTCTGTATTTGCATATTTAGTTCGCAAGCCTAATCCTGGGGGGAGATTTGCAAAATGGTTGTCAGAGCTTCAAGAGTTCTCTTTCTCTTTTATCACTGAAAATACCACTAGGTCCACTATGGCAGATTTGCTCACAAGACGGGAGGATCTAGGAGAAGAAAAGAAATGTAAGGAGAACATTAAAGATGAAAGGGATACACCACCTGTGAAGATTGTGGGAGAGAGGGAAGGAGTCTCACTTGAGGCTTTCTCACAATCACAATGGGGGAATACACACAAAGGTGGAGGCTGAAAACAGTTTTCCTCTTCTTAGTTGTGAAAGCCAAAAGAACTCTAGTACAAAGAAATAGAAGAACCCTATATGTGGGTCTCAAACCAAACTCAACTAACTAAGGTGGCATACTAACTGAGCCACAAACTAGAGTAGATAAGGATAGCTGTCATCCAGCTATTATTCGTGGACGGTGTACCAACCGCATCTCCAGCTAACAGGTCGGTGACATAAATGCACAACAGTCACCCTGGCATATCGCGAGTGGAGCTCGATATATCAACACTCCCCCTCGAGCTCAATCCCAATGCACAACACCAAGCAGGTCTCTAAACTTGCACAGCTTCTCTACGCCTAATGCTTTCGTGAAGATGTCAGCTACCTGATTCTCTGTGCTGACATAAACTAGATCAATGAGACCTAGTAAAACCTTCTCCCGCACATAGTGATAATGCACCTCAATGTGCTTTGTTCTGGCATGAAAGACTGGGTCCTTTGCCAAATGTATACTACTCATGTTGTCACAATAAATGACAACTGGCCCATCTGTAGACTGATGCATATCATAGAGTAGCTTATGCAACCAAGCTACCTCACATGCAGCCATTGCTGCACCCCTGTACTCAGCCTCTGTGCTCGACAAGGCAACTGTAGGCTGTTTCTTGCTGCTCCAAGTGACTGCAACACTCCCAAAAGAGAACACATATCCACTGGTAGATCGTCTATCAGAAATGCTACCAGCCCAATCAGCATCAGTGTATCCATACAACTGTATCTGAACCCCAGCCTCATAAAATAGTCCATACTGCAATGTGGACTTCACATACCTGAGTATGCGTCTAGCCACATCCAAATGCGGTTTCCTTGGAGCCTGCATAAACTGACTTACCAACCCAACAGCATAGCTCAAATCTGGCCTGGTAATAGTCATGTAAATCAAACTTCCTACTATGCATCTGTACATAGTAGGGTCTTCCAGAAGCTCACCTGCATCTGCGCTCAGCTTCACATTCTGCTCCAAAGGAACTGAAATAGGCTTACAGCCTGTCATCCCATATTTGGATAGCATGTCCAATCCATACTGCCTCTGCAAGAGCTGTATCCCACTTGGTGATCTAATCACCTCAATGCCCAGGAAATAACGCAGCTCTCCCAAATCCTTCATCTCAAACTTCTGCCTCAATAGCATTTTCACATGAAGGATATCTTCATCACTATCACCTGTGATGATCAAATCATCAACATAAATGACCAGCAGCATAATCCCTTTCTCTGTTTTTCTCACATAGAGTGAGAAATCTGCCTTGGAAATCTGAAAGCCAATAGTGACAAGATACTGTCCTATCTTGTCAGACCATGCTCTAGGTGCTTGCTTCAAGCCATACAAGGCTTTCTTCAACCTGCAAACAAACTCAGGATGAGTAGCATGAACATAACCTGCTGGCTGCTCCATAAAGACCTCTTCTTGCAAATCACCATGCAAGAAGGCATTCTTTACATCCATCTGATGTAAAGACCATCCCTTTGATGTAGCCATAGCAATGGCTGCTCTTACGGTTGCCATCCTTGCAACCGGGCTGAAAGTTTCTTCATAATCAATGCCATATGTCTGTGCATACCCCTTGACAACTAATCTTGCCTTGTATCTATTCACAGAACCATCTGCATTGTGCTTGATCTTATAAACCCACTTACAGCCAATTGCATTCTTGCCTTTAGGCAAAGGCACCAATTCCCATGTAGCATTAGCATCCAAGGCATCCATTTCTTCATCCATGGCTTTCTCCCATTTTTCATTTCCCATGGCTTGCTCAAAAGAAGTGGGTTCTGGTTCCTGTATCACTTTGACCATATAGGCATAGTGAATGGCTGTAAATCCATCATATTTCAGCCTATCCACAGGATACCTAACCCTGGTAGACCTGCACAAAATAGGCTCACTTCCAGGTGCTCTCAAAACATCCCTGGTCTTCCTTACTCCAGGTGTAACAACAGAAGGAATACCCAACTCATCATCAATGCTCTGTTCTGAGCCACTGGATTCACCATCCACATAAGAGTGACCTGCATTCACATCAAACATGGGCTGATCTACCTTCTCTTTTCCTTTTCGTGATACCTGCGTACCACTATCTGCATTGCTTTGAGGGGATTCTCCTGATCTCAATCTGCCTGTCCATGGCGAAGTATGTGAACCACTGGTAGAGGACACTCCAGGTCCACTGATATTTTGTGGTTGCTGCTGTGCATTCTGTGCAGCATTACCATTTTGTGCATCTACATCAATCATCACATTTACTGGTTTATACCAGCTGCTCATCTCATCAAAAACAACATCTCTGCTCACTGTGAACTTACGTGTAGAAGGGTTATAGCATCTATACCCTTTCTGCTGCAGAGAATAACCAATAAAGATGCACTTCTCAGCTTTTGGATCCAACTTGGACCTCAACTCATCTGGCACATGGACATAGGCAATGCAACCAAAAATCTTCAAATGAGAAATATCTAGTTTCCTACCAGTATACATCTCCTCTGGCGTCATGCCATGTATTGCTGCAGTGGGAGTCCTGTTCATTATATAGACTGCTGTAGCAACTGCTTCAGCCCAATAATAATCTGGTAGATCTTTTTCATTTAGCATAGCCCGAGACACCACCTCTCCAATATGCCTGTTTTTCCTTTCTGCAATTCCATTTTGCTGTGGGGTATGACTGCATGAATATTGGTGCTTTATACCATGCTCCTGCAAGAACCTTGCAAACTCATTTGAGAGGTACTCTCCCCCTCCATCTGACCTTAGGCATTTTATTTGCAGGCCTGTTTCTTTTTCCACCATAGCTTTGAAAACTTTGAAGTGCCCAAACACTTCACTTTTCTTTTTCATAAAATACACCCACAGTTTTCTGCTGAAGTCATCAATAAATGTGACAAAATAGTGAAAGCCTCTAATAGATGCAGGTTTTGTAGTCCACACATCAGAGTGGATTAATTCCAATGGCTTTTTACTCTCTTAAACATGCCTAGGAAAAGATTTCCTTGCCTGTTTCCCAAATTGACAGGCTTCACAAACCTTGTGCATTTCTGCAACCTTGAATTTAGGCAATCCTGCAACAATATTTTGGGCTTGCATTGATTTAAGTCGCTGTATATAAACATGACCAATGCGTTTGTGCTAGATATCAATATGTGCAACTACACTGGTCCCATGTGCAAACATTGCTGCACTCAATTCAGGCATGTCTGCATCCAACATAAACATCCTGCCCTTCTTCTTTCCTTTTGCTATCAAGCGACCATTATATTTCATATCCTCAACAAAGCATCCATGAGGATTAAATTTGACCTGCAAGCCCTGCTCAACCATCTGACCAACAGAAACCAGGTTCTTGGTGATGTTCGGGACATGAAATACATCAGACAAGTATTTCTTTTTCCCATCCTGCATAGACAAAGGAATTTTGCCAATCTGCACAATAGGATGTGCAGTATCATCACCAGTCTCCACAAATCCTGGTTTTTCCATTTTTCTTGCATCCTGCATCCATTGAACGTGACCTGTCATGTGGTTTGACGCACCCGAGTCAACATACCACACATCATTGCTTTCTTCTGCACTTGTTACAGAATTTGTCATATGCTGCACCATAAACAAATGCTCATTTCTGTCATCACCCTGTCTACTAGAGGATGCATAATTGCCTTGCTGCAATTTTCCATTCATAATGTCATTCTGCTTTTTATAGCAGTCCTTAGCCATATGACCCATTTTGCCACAATAGTAGCATTCAATATTACTGTTTGCATTTTGGCCTCTCTGCCATCCACCACGGCATCTTTGGCTCCCCCTGCCTCTAGAGTTCCCACGTCCTCCTGCATAGGACTGGTTTTCTTGCGTTTGCTGCATATTCTGATTTCTACCACGGCCTGCAGATCGGCCTCCTCTACCTCTGCCTCTACCTCTGCCAGCATTTGAGTAGAAAACAGTTTCTTTTGAAGTTCCTGCTGAAGAAGATGCACCCCCATTTCTCTATTCTTCAGAAATTAGAAGAGCAATCAACTCCTCAAAATCAGGAAAGTTTTCACGGACGGCAATGGATGTCCGGAACTATGCATAATCCTTTCCTAGACCATTCAAGGTCACAGAAACCAAATCATCATCATCCACTGGCGACCCAATGGAAGCAAGTGCATCTGCAATTTTCTTCACTTTCATGTGGTAGTCATTTATGCTCAAATTTTCTCTCTGCACATTGTGCAACTCCTATTTGAGTTGCATTTTCCTGGCTTGCATATTTGTGCTATACATTTTTACCAAAGTATCCCATGCCTCCTTTGGCGTATTTGCATCTTGAATATGCACAATCATGGAGTCCGAAATACTGATAGACAGCCAATACATAACTTTCCTGGCTCTCTCATGCCATCCTTTGAATGCCTGCATTTCCTGTTGACTGGGAACATTAGGAAGAACAGGTTCTTCTTCATTTCCTGTAATGAATTCCCAATAGCCTTTTCCCATCAAGAAATTCGTCATTCTAAACTTCCATGCCTGGAAGTTATTCTTATCAAGCTTTTCAGTGACAATCTGTGAAAGAGAATCAGATGCCATTACAGAATACTGCAAAATATTCTGTCACTGCAAAAAACACAGCTTTTGCCTCACACAGGCAGATCTGCAAAACTGACGAAAGTGGTATTTCACCACACAGTCACTTTCTAGTGACGATTTTGCATCAAGAGGCAACAGGCATGAATCTGCAACTCCCAATATCTGTGCACACATGCATACGATGCAATTTCTGCGGCACCTTTCCACCGACTAGCCGCGCAGTGGTCGCACAGCAAAAAACAGGGCCTTTTTTTGAGTGCCTGCGAAGAACTTCCGCCTTCAAAACGGGCCCCGAAACGGCCTCAAATCAGAAAAATAAAGTCACTAAGGGCTTTGCCCTGTCCCGCAGCATATAATGCACTCTCGCACACCGCGAAGGGCGTCTCAATCTGAAACAGTGCACTCCTGCACTTCTGGCTGTGCTACCTGCAGAGATTTGCTCCCAAACTCGAAATAGGAAAGCAACACTTGTCCTCTTACCAGGACACCACGAACTTGGCTTGCTTTCTTGAGCTCCTTACCACGAACAAGGCTCTGATACCATGTGAAGATTGTGGGAGAGAGGGAAGGAGTCTCACTTGAGGCTTTCTCACAATCACAATGGGGGAATACACACAAAGGTGGAGGCTGAAAACAGTTTTCCTCTTCTTAGTTGTGAAAGCCAAAAGAACTCTAGTACAAAGAAATAGAAGAACCCTATATGTGGGTCTCAAACCAAACTCAACTAACTAAGGTGGCATACTAACTGAGCCACAAACTAGAGTAGATAAGGATAGCTGTCATCCAGCTATTATTCGTGGGCGGTGTACCAACCGCATCTCCAGCTAACAGGTCGGTGACATAAATGCACAACAGTCACCCTGGCATATCGCGAGTGGAGCTCAATATCTCAACACCACCAACAGCTTTTGTTTTGTATTTTGATGGGGCTTTTAGTCCTTCATGCCAACAAGGAGCGGCGGGGATAGTCTTGATGAATCCTGAAGGTCAAGAGGTATGGGCAAGAGGACAAGAGCTTCCAGGTATCACAACTAACAATGCAGCTGAGTATAATGCTTTGATTCTTGGTTTGGAGGGTTGTCTTCAAAGTCAAGTTAAAGAATTGGAAGTAAGAGGAGATTCTCAGCTTATTATAAAGCAAATGCAAGGGCATTACAAGACAAGAAGTCCTCATTTGAAGGAGCTTAATCAAAAGGCTATGGCACAATGTAGTCGGTTTGATTTCTACAAGTTTGTTCATATAAACAAAAAAGAAAATCAAAGGCCAAATGAGTTAGCTAAAGCCATTGTAGTACTAGACCGGGGGGTGGTTCCTTGGGTAGACACTGGATGGCCAAAACTAAAAGATGTTCAGCAATATGTGGAAGAAGGCATCTTTCCTCGAGGGTTAACTCCACAACAAAAGCAGAGATTGGTTACTTTTGGCCATGCCTCCATAAGGATGTATATGAATGTCACGAATGGAACCTATCAGCTTGAGGAGGTTGATGGCATGGTGATACCCGGATGCACCAATGAGTATCGCCTTAAATTCTTCTATGCTCGACCACCTTGGGGGCCAGCAGACCCTCTCTGTACTAGAGAGGATCTGCTAGGAGGGGAAAGATGTGACGCCAAAAATTGATATTTTTAACCTGGCATTGATATTGTTTTTCTCTATGTTTAATAAGGGTTTGAGTATCAAGTGATAGCCTAGCGGCTCTCACTTATTTCTATTTTCTATAATATTGTATGGGATTGAGAGGATGAGTGGAATGGCTCATTGTAAATACCATAGGTATGAATTATAAATACCTTGGTATGGGGTGAGAGTTATTTGTATATGGGATATTATGAGTTTTTTAGAAAATAGGAAGAATGAGTCATATAAAGAGGTGGGATCATGTCCATGTGTTCTAATAATATAAGAGAGGACACATGCCAAGCATGTGGAAGGCATGTGGAGGAGTGTGAAGTCAAGAGAAATCCTTCTAGAACTCCTATGTGGAATAAGGAGGATGTGGACATGTGGAAAAGAGAGGGTCCCTATGGGCTCCATGTGAGGATACTCTTGACTTTCTCAATATTTTAAGAGTCATGAGCATCTTGTGATGGGACACATGGCAAGAGTAGCCAAAAAGGACATGGATGGTGACATACGTGCTTATGTGATTGATGGGGAAAGGAATCTACAGGCAACAATTGTGAATGGGTGAAGAAGGGTAACAAAATCTCTATAAAAGGAGCCCTCCTCTCCCTTGTTCATCAATCTCTTCCACCATTAGGCCTCATGTTGCTGTAGCTCTAGTCTCCCCAAGCCTCTTTCATGAGCCTTCTCTCCCTCTTGTAGATATTCTCTTATGTAGACTCTTGAGTCCATCTCTCTCTAGTTTATTCTCTCTCTATGAGTAGTCTTAGAGCTTTCTCTCCCTCTTGTATGTATGAAACCTCTTCTTCTCCCTTGTGTTTGTAGTGTTGAAGTGGATTCTCACTCTATTTGTAATGAAGGTCACTTCAGGTTCTCTCTCTCTTGAGTGTCTCGTCCCTTTTCTCTTTTAAAGCCTTGAAAGTTCTTCCTATTCGGCCGCTCACTATGCATACATGGTCCATTTATTTCCCAAGCCACCATACAAACTTCTTCCCCTCTTCTAGGCAAAATCTATGAGGGGTGGATCGTTGATGAAGGTGGAGTCTTGAGAGAGCATCCTGCTCAGGCGAAATTAGCCTGGGTGGAGGGTAGTTTTCATGACAGTTTGACCCCCTGTTAGTGTTTTGCTCATAACTTTCTGCTCGGTAGTCCCGATTGTAATGAGATTTATATCAGCGCAAAGCTCTCTTCAAGGCGCATGTTTATATGTGATCAGATCTTGAATCAGATATTGCTGCAAAAAGTTATGAGTCTCTGGGTCTGACAGTTTGTTTTCATGATAGTTTTTACCCCCGTCTAGTAAACTATCCATAACTTTTTGGCGCTTCTCTGTTTCTTATGAAACATATATCAGCATGTTTCTATGTGCTTAGATCTTGAATCAGATACTGCTGCAAAATGTTATGAGTCTCTGTGTTTGATAGTCTGTTTTCATGATAGTTTTTACCCCCTTCCAGTAAACTGTCCATATCTCTTCAATCGTGTGTCTGTTTTTAATGAAACTTATATCAACGTGAATCATCTCAAGGCACATCTCTTTCTGTGCTTGAATCTCTAATATCATGTCTCTACTGAAAGTTATAGGCCTCTGTGTCTAATGATAGTTTGTAGAGTGTTTTGAGCTAAGTGTAAAGGTGTCTATGAAGGAGGTGCAATGTTTCCTCAGAATCTACCCATCCGACCCAATCATCCCCTTCAAACTCCTTGATATATATCAGTTCATGTCATGTTGAGCCGCAATATCTTCTTTCAACAACATATCGCTCTTCTCTTTGGCGCAGACCGGCTCACTGAGATTATGGCCTCTGCTGATCCTTTCCTTCTCCCTATGCTTGATTACAACATCACTTGGGATGTTACCATCTTCATTCTCATCTGAGGGAGGAAAGTATGGTGTGGTATCTTGGCAGAAAATATTTCTTCTAATGTCCCATTCTCAATGATAAATATCTTTGGCTGTCAGTTCGAAAGCAGCAGGAAGTGAAGAGGTGCGTGAAGTTTATTACCCCCAACTTCATGTCACAACACCTTTTCCTACTAGCTTAAATCTTATGGATTTGTCTCTGATAGTACATTCATCTGCATCAAAGATGACTCGGTAGTTGTGTTCCATCATTTGAACTATTGAGACAAGAGGTTCTTGCTGAGATTTGGAACATAGAGTACATCTTTCACCAATCCTTTGGTACGAGTGAAATTGTTCATAGGGATAATGCCTGTCCCTTGAATTGGATTTGGTGTATTACGAGCTATGTAGATGAAATTTTTTTGACCTTCTAATGGTTTCATCTCTGTGAACCATTCCTGATGATTTGTCATGTGAGATGATGCACCACTATTGATATAACAAGGATCTTGATCTGCTTGGTCGACTTGATAGGTAAAATCCTCTTTTAGATTGCAATCAGTGTCGTCTAAGTACATTGTATGAATCTTTTGCATTTCCTCATTTGCAAGAAACATATTCCCATGTTCATTTGCAAAATGACTCTGACTAGAATGTCACCACAATGATTTCCTCTGCCACAAAAATTCCCTCGATTTTTGCTAGACTGACTGCCTTGGTCATATTGCTTCTTGCGAATCTCTTTCATAGTGTCCAAACTTATGACAGTAGTTGCACTGGATGTTTGACATGTTGGTGGATGCATTCCCTCATCCTTGGAATCTTCCTCAATTGGAATAATTTCCTCTTTGCTGATGCTTATGTTGCTAAGGATGATTCTCATGTTGATGCTGACTTTGCTGATGACTCTATTGTTGATGATGACCTGATCTTCACTGGAATGATCTTCCTCTGCGTGTGCCTCTGCCTCTGCCTCTGCTTCTGTCTAAACCTATGAATGCCTGATCATTAGAGTGACCTTTGCATGCATGAATGGCCTGAGTCCTTAGTTCTTCACCAAGTGAGATTGGCTGAAGTTCTTCCAGTGTCAAGATTTGCCGTTGGATGGCAATACTCTCGACTAGATTCTCGTATCCCTCTCCTAGTCCATTCAAGATGACTTGAACCATTTTTGTTGGATGCATAGTCTCTCCTACTATTGCAAGTTGATTGTTGTAGTCTTTGATCCTAAGTACGTAAGCATGACCGATGACTGATTTTGCTGCTGTTGCAAAAACTCTAGTTGATTTGGGTTCTCAGTGTGAGAATCGTGGATCTGGACTCGTAGAGAGCTGCAAACATATACCATGATTCTTTTGATGTCTTAATGGTGTTGAGCTGTCCTAGCATGACATCTTGCACATTCTTCTTGATCAGATGATATGCATACTTATCTTGCACATTCTTCTTGATCAGATGATATGCATACTTATCTTTCTTATCCCATTCTACCTAAGCTCAGGAAATGGCTGGATCTGCTATTAGTGTAGAAACTGACCCACCACACACTTTAGCATGCATGATCACTACGAGTGCAGTAAAAATTACCAGTCATGCCACTGCTCACCCACCATTGCGCTTTAGCATGCATGATTACGAGTGTAGTAAATTACAATAATGAGGGATTAGAGGTGATTAGGCTTCATGATTTAATTTTGTGTGAATTACTACCCGATGGTGGTGGTTGTCATCAGCCATGGCTATGATTCCACCATGCCATTGCTCACCCACCATCGTGCTTTAGCATGCATGATCACTACGAGTGCATTAAAAATTTCCATTCATGCCACCGCTCACCCACCACTGCGCTTTAGCATGCATGATCACTACGAATGCAGTAAAAATTACCAGTCATGCCACCACTCACCCACCACCGTGCTTTAGTATGCATGATCACTATGAGTGTAGTAAAAATTACCAGTCATCACCAGTAATGAGTGATTAGACATGGTAATGAGAATTATTTCTCAGTGGTGGTGGCTCATCAGCCATGTCTATCATGGCTAAGTTAATTAGTAGCCACCGGAGTGGCACCACATGGCGTCTTCTTCATGATTACCAGCCCGTCTGGGGGATTCCACGGTGGTGGCCTGCACTTAATATGGATTGAACCCCGGGCTCTAGTCACCACAGTGGCTCAAACTTTATATATATATAAGATCCGTGGCATTTGGCATTTTACTATGTTGCTTTGATCCGCCCATGCTCTACTACTTTTCTCCACACCCCTTCCTATTGTCTATTTCTTTTCTACCCCTTCTCTACTTTTCTCCATGCTCCCTTCTCCAACTCTCATCACTACATCTGCTCCTTTGTTCATCTTCTACTAATTTAATTTTAAGGGAAATTTCTTTTGGCACAATGAATCCCAATTCAACTTGGCCATTTTAAGCTTATCTATCTAGTGAACTAGACCTTTATCAATGGCTGGCATTATGATTTTCTACACTTGCTCATTTGCTTTAACATTTTTAGCATTTATAGAATCTAGAGTCTTCTTCCCATTTACATAATTTAACAAGAATTTAAACATAAGCAAGTATTTCACTTGCATCTTCCAAAAATGAAACCATTTGCCATTGAATTTCTCAATGGTGGATATCTCTTTTGCCATTGGTGCTGAAGGTGTGAATAAAAGTGTATTGAACAAAGATAAATACTTGAAAAATCCAATGAAACTCTTATCTTTCCATTTAAAATTTAGAGTAAAACCCAAAAAATATGTGTGCAAAAAGCTCCATTAAAATTGCTTCAGAAAGGTGAAGTAAATACTTTGGTTGACTACACATTAGAGGACGTTTTATACAAGGAGATAAGGGAATTTTTATTAAACTTCCACGTGTTTATAAATTTTTCTTTTGGAACCTTAAGTGACCAAACAAACAAAACATATTTTGGAGGAAAGCATAGAGACTTGTCATTAACATCCCGAGAGCTCTACAAATGAATTTTGTGTGACCGCCGTCGCTTGTTGTGGAAGCTTAATAAAAATAAGTGTTAGAGACTCACAATTAGATTGGTCGCTACCATAAAAAGCGAAGTGCTTCATTTGGCTTATTACTAGATTTTGATTTTCAAAGTTAAAGATACGTTGCTTACACTAGATAATAACTTCTCATGATTTTAAGAGTTAAAACTCTCTTTAAGCTTAGAAGAAAGAGTCGCAACAATGGAATTTTTAGTTTTGCTTTTGGAAGAAATGCTTTAGGTTGGAACTACAACAAAAAAGCATGGTATTTAAAATACCTATAGCTTTCCACACAATAAAATGAATTTAGAAGAACAACTAGACAAAGGATGTTGTCCTTGTTTCCTACAAAAATTAATAGTTATTGACAAGAACAAGAAATTTGATGACTACAAATGAAAGAAAGGGTAAGAAACTTGATGATGCAAAAGAAAAAATGACTATGAACATTTCAAAAACATTAAGGAAGGGAGACATGAAGAATACTACTTATGATGACTAGACTTGCTAAATTTTTATAGTAAGAAAAAAGGAACTACCCACATTCAAACTATAATGCATTCAAAAAAAGCATATATCAATGCATTTAAACACTGAGTTACATCCATTTTGTGAAGAAACATAGATAGATGCATTCATTCATAGTCAGCTACTACCATATCCCACAAGTCAAAATCCAAAACCAAAGTTAAGATTCAAAAACATGAATGTATATGGACATAAAGCTAATGAAACACTTTCCTATTTGAAAAGGTGCTCACAAGGTTATTGCTTTCATTCTTGTCCACATCATCATCACCATAGCTTTAGTGTTCTCCCTACCTCACTTCCCACTACCAATCAAGGTCTGAAGATAGGATGTGACTAGCTTCTCATCAATGTCTGGAAAATGCTTAATGATGTGGTTAAAAAAAATGGGTTTCTAAAAATTGAGTTTAGGGGCTTTATTGCAATGAGTCCAGTGCTAATTGCTTGCAATGTGCACTGTCTATTTTGGAGGGGAAAAAAAGAATGCCTCGTAATTAAAGGAATTGTGTTTTTCATTGGGATAAAAGCATAGTCTGTTATTCACACAAATGTATTCACCCTTGTTCTCAGGAAGAACACATCATAGTGTAAGAAATGGAGAAATGCTCCACCTAGAAACACTGTCGAGGTTTGCAAAATTGAGCTCATAAAAATTTGGCACATAGGCCATGCTTACAAGGTGAGATTCCAGAATTGGAAACATGTTGGCTTGGTGGGATACAAGAGATGCTCATTGGGGTTTTTGGTTACAAATCTTTTCGAGGTGAAGCATGAAAGGATGAGAGCAAGTGTGAGATATAAGGACCAAATTTCTTTGTTTGAGTCTATAGGGGCAGATTTTGTGTTATATAATGCATATTTGAAGGGAATTAGACCTGATGTGGCCATGGGATGGTAGACATGGTGGATCACTTTTACAACAAAGGTGTTGGGTCATATTTAGGCAAGAGATTGGTTAATTTGACAAATGCATCAATGCAAGAGATGGGTGTGAGCTCATCCAAAATGCAATACTCATGTGCAAATCAACATAGTGTTTGCAAAATGCATACTGTGTTTGTAGGTCCAAATGTGGTCCTAGAGGAGGAAAGCCCTCGCATGCTCATGCAAAAGGAGGTAATCAGTATGGTGGTGGAGACAAATGTGTCAAAAATAATGTGAACTCTTTCCTAGACAAAGTGAAAGGTGTGGATGGTAAATTTGTGAGGGAGATAGGAAGAGTACTTTTGGAGTAACTGCCCCATGATTTTGGGGGCGACATTGATATCTTGGTGGCATTAAGGAGGGATATATATGTGTTTTGTAATGCATCAATTACTAATGAAAGTCTGGTGATAATCATGCCAAGCCTTGCACCAAGAGTATGGGTGGTGGAAGAGGGGGTGGTTTGCAGATCATGAGGTGTAGATGCTTTAGATAAATGGTTTTGTCTTGAATGCCAAGGTTTGGGCTTCAACTACAAATCAGACAACTACGAATTCTCAAAAGGTCCCGAGTGGTATTTGGCCTAGGTTCGGAGATGGGAAGGCAGTGAAATGGAAGTTCAAGCTAGCAAAATGATTTTATGAAAAGATAGGAATTTGGATACTGCTATTATTCATGAAGCCATTATCAAAATTACTGTGTTGCAATGGCAAAGGATTTCAAAAGGGAAGGCAAGCTAATGGTGTATGTTCCTTGCAAGCACACGTATTACATGTTTTTGAATGTTTTGGGTTTGGATCCACATTCATATGAGTTCATGCATCAAGCAGCACTAGGTTATTTCATACCCTTAAAGGGAGGAGATGCAATGTGCCAACATAGAGGGTGTGGCAACCTAGTGTTGAGATAAACTTTTTTCTATGCTATAGGGAGCAGTATGTGTTGTGAAACCACAAACTTGTATCTATTGCTATAGTATAGCATAGTGTACACTCTTGGTACCTCCTTACTTCGAAATTACGTTAGGTTTAGGTAAAGAGATAACTTCTTTGGCATGCTGTAGGCCTTGAGCGGCATTTTGGTGTATGTATTATGAAACCAAGAAGCTGTATCTATTACTATAGTATAGCATAGTGTACACTCTTGGTACCACCTTACTACAAAATTATGTTAGCATTTTGTAAGGGAATAACTTTTTTGGTTTGATCTAAGCCTTAAATGGCTATTGACTTATGTATTGTGAAATTACAAACTGGAATTTGTTTTGATAGTGCACACTATTGATACCCTTTGATTCTCAAAATTTGTGTTCATAGAATTAATGAGTCTTCTGGGTTGCAAGCACGTGTGTTTTTTGATGTGGAAAGAAATGTTCAAGGGGTGTGCAATTGAGTGTTGTTGTTGCTAAGCACACACAAAGCTTTCATTTCATTTTGGTGTGTCTCGTTTGGTTTCTTCTTTGCTCCTAGAAAAATCTCACTAGAGTTTGGGGGAACTCATTTTTACGTCTTGTAAAACACACATTATGGATTCTTTTTGTTCTTGTGTATTTTCCTCCACTTTTTTTTTTCACATTATGCAAACATAAAAATAATTACTAGAGCATTTTTTAAAATTTGACATTTAATTTGATGTATGGGCATGCATATGTACATTTGTGTTTGTCTGAGTGTGCATTTCTATGAATTCAATTAGAATAGTCTCAACATGGTCATTGTGACCTAACTTTCCAACAAATTTGTGGGGTATCAATCGCCACTACACCCATTATGTTGGAAAGAATTTCTAGAATTTAGTTTAGCTCTTTTCACTTGTTATTCTTATAGGAGTCTTTCATTTTTATACTCTTAGTAGGAGGGCTAAAGGACTCTTTCATTCCTTGCTATGTGTGCTAGAGTTTATGGTTTGCAACCTTATGAGTGACTCTCATGAGATTGAAACTACACTATGTTGTGTTTTTAGAGGATGAGTTTGGGAATGTCGTCAAGGTATAAGTACTTGGATTGAGATGGTGAAGCCATTGTCTTGAATATATTTTACCTTTGAACGGTTCCAAAAAGTTTACAAAAACTCTAATGACCATGACAGTAGAGGCTAAGGTTGCTTTAAATCCATAAGCATAATCCTTGAATGTCTCAATGACTGCACAACTTGGGCCTAGCATGCTTGTCTGGCATCTGTAACTGGTTACAAAACTACATACAAGAGAGTAAGGACATTTTTTCACCATGGAGTGGGCTCCCATGAGATAATCTTCTAATGCAATAGATAGCATGGAACTCTTTGTGGATATATGGATTAATGCCAAAATGTTTATGCATGTGAATAGAAACTAGTCCATCATCTTGCATCAATACTATTACAATAGCTATACCAAAAGCATCCATCATGGCTTTGATCAAGAATATCCATTGCTAGTGTCATAGTAAGCACTTGCTTGAGCAATTGAAAACTAAACTCTATCTAGGGAGCTATTGGAAAACTATTGTGTTTTTCATAAGTCCATACATCAAGATATCCAAGCCAAAACGTGTTCCCATGCTCCACAATGTGTTGATCGGTCAAGTCCAAAAGGGGTGCCACATATGCCAACAATAGGAGAAAAACTAAGCTAAAGACCAAGTGAAAATTTCTACTCTAAAATATATTGGTAGTCCCTCATCTCCACATGCTTTCAAAGGCTTGAATAAATAGGTAAGGGAGTGAGCCAAATGGCTCCTTTACGTAGATGAGGGAGCAGGTGGTTGTCTACCACCACCTTCTTTCTTTATATGCCTCACATGGAATCCATACCCATGCTTGTGGGATGCATTCAATTCCCTTCTAAAATCAGTCCCCTTATTTAATCCAAAAAGTACTGAAATGTCAAGAATCAATGCATTCCTATTCAGGGCTCACAAGTGGGACATTCACCCTTAGGTTTTGGCAAAATGCTCATGGTGTATGCTCCATTGTCAACTTGCCAAATCATCAATATGAGGTTGTTGGTACTTGTTCTTCATATTCCATTTGTTCAAAGCTCTATAATCTATATACTTGTTTTTATTTTTTTTTCTTGTTTCTTCCCAACAAGGAGTAATAAAATGGACTAAGTGAGTCAAATGTGAACTTTCTTAAGAAACTCCATTAGTTGCAGATTCATCATGTCAAGCAAAGGAATCTGATTTGATGAGTATGTGAAAATGGAACACTTGGAATAAGTTAAATTGCATGATTGACTAGCTGTCAAGGGTATAACTTATGAGGTAACCCCTTTGGAGAGAGATCTAGACAGGCTAGAAAAATGGCTTGGTTGAAATACTCATGTATGCCTGGTGGGATGTCTGCTCGCGACTGAGTTGACCAAGAGTTGACCAAGAGTTGACCAATAGAAGTGCGGTGGCTGCTTGTCTTAAACGATGTCAGTTATTAAGTTGAAATGTATGGAGCATCTCTTAATGGGATTAACTCTAAAAGTTGATTGTTATGGACATTGCATCAAATGATTATGAAAACTTATTAAAGGGCTAAATCTTAAAATATATTTGCATCTTTATTTCACCTCTTTGAGGCTTTTTGCTCTCTCTTTCCAATACAATTTAGCATGATGACTAACATGCTGGTTCTTTACTTTGGTAACCTACCTATCAAACTCTACAAACAATTTTATTTCTACTTAGAACAAGAAATATTATGGACCTACCTCCCAAACTCTATTTAGAATGAGAAAGGTTGTGGACACCCCATGACCTAAAAAGGGAAATCTCTTCTGCATCATTGTCATGAAGCTTTTCTAAACTCTAGAATGCTATGGTAGAGAAAGGAGGAAAGCTGGCTGGATGAGTTGAGATGTATGATGTTGAACCAATTAGAAAGTCAACTTATCGTCGTAGTGGAAGATTTCCTAACAAGTTCAATAGTAATAAATGATGCATGTAGCATTGAGCTTTAGACAAATTGTTGGATCAAAGGTCCATTGTCTCCCCTGTAGGCTCCCATATGAGGAGAACAAAGGGGCATAATTCCTGCATAGGTATCAGTCCTTGAATAGGCCCTCTACTTGGATCACACATAGCCCCATCCTTGGCTAATGTCCAACTCGGTGGCCTTCTGCCTCTCCTGCAACAAATCTGCCAACCATTCTTGCCATCAATGCGATCCGCGTGGCAGTCATCCTACTGCCACATGTTAGTCCTAAGTCCTATATTCTCCTCATGCTATCCCATAGACATCCATGTAGTCATATGTATCTACTGCCCATATGTCAGCCTTTGTGTTAACAGCCCATGTGCCAACATTCTATAGAACAAGTCGGGGATCACAGTCTATGGCATCCTGCAGGACATAGATTATGGGCCGGACCTCTTCTAGCCTATCCCTATATAAAGGTAATTCCCCCCTTCACTCTCTGACTAGTAGAAGTTTTAAAACAGTCTCACAGCCTCTCCAACAGCCCCAGCTGATGCAGAAGTCCCAGGAGCCTACACAACTCTAGCAACAATAGATGTAATAGTCCCTTCAATAGCAAACCCCATAGCCTTTACAAGATGCCATCTCTCATGTGGATGGTTCTCCCATAATGTCTACAACTTATCATCAGCCCCACCATAGACACTCATAGCTTCAGCATAGTCATTCTCGATAGGACTCAGACATGCCCTTTTCAATGAGGTAGACTCAGTGGTGTTATTGATCATTGCGAGGCTCCAACATAAAGAATGAAATATGTCCACTCTCTCTTTCTCTCTCTCTCTGTCTCTGTCTCTCTCTCTTTCTCTCTTGCACCAATTAGCACACCACACTTTTGCACTGAATAGTTAGGATGGGCATAGATATTGAATGATGGATGCAAAGATGTCACATATCTATAGTTGCTGAGCTATCTCTTGTTGTCAGGGGGACGTGGTCTTTGGGATCTCTATATATGGTGAGTGACATCAAGGATGACACCTTGGGTTGGTCGATCTTCTCTAAGTAGTGGGATGGACCTCTATTGTGCATGCTCTAACCATCCTCTCTAATGTTTGCCTTGCTGCTTTGTGTCGTCTTTGCCCACTGATCCATGTTCCCCCTGATATGCCTCGGGGTTGACGTAAAAGCATAAAAATAATTGATGTGTCTCTGCCCTGTGGTGCTGTCCCCTCTTGTTGTCCCCGCTCTTGCCACCTGATTCGGTGTAATAGTCTCCCTTTGTCACCACATCTCCATCTGAAAGAGACCAACACACACCTAGTCATAGATTCAGTGTACTGGAGTAGGTCTAACCATATAATATGGTTGATCTCATCACATGGGATCTAAAGGGATGGAGAGTCAAATTTATACTAAAAGGGTGGGAGACAATCCATGTAAATGCCTTGAGATTGAAGCCATTTGGAGATGCATGCATACCAAGAATTGTTGTCCTTGCAGTAGTTAGCTAGCCATTGAGATGACTTTACTGCCAACCTAGGTAGTCTCCATCTAGGTAAGTCCCATACCCTATGTAGATATGTCACTATGTGAGCATCCTTACTTCACTCCGATCCTACTCTCAATTCTTACAAACCACTAGGCATACACACCCTCCCTCTGACAAACTCATATAAGCTCATCACACCCTAGATCATGACTCTTAGTATTTGCATCTCCTGAAGCCTCTGAATCAGGCAGACTTTTGGTATTGTGTCAAAATCCTTCCCAAAAGTCTACAAAGCAAGCACATGCTTTTTGGGATCTAGATCTTGCCTCCTCAATCATTGCCTATACAATCAAGATGTGGTTAAGGTGGAATGCCACTGTTGAAGACCCACCTATCCTAATGCCCAATTCCCATGTGCCTCAGTTGAGGAGATGTATCTCTCACTTTAGCACTGATTCATATATCTTGGCCATTATATGGCCTATCATGAATGTGAGGTAGTTCCTCGTATCCATAGGGTCCTCTGCCTTGTGTATCGGTACAATAGTAGTGGTGCTCGAGGCATGAGGAAAGCCATGACATACCACATGATTAAACATTTATGCTACGATCGAAGCTAGGACCTCATGTACGTGTGCAAAATATTTTGTGCTCAATCCCTCATGATCCATATCTTTCCAATTGTGGAGCCATCGCAGCACGTACATTCTATGTAGTGAATAAAGAGGATTTGGTGGGCTTGGGTAAGGAGGACAAGTCCAGGAGTGCTTGTATTGGGTCACCATAGAGTCAAGTAGCATATGTGTGCCAAAACCCTAGATCGGTGATAGGAATGGGTGACTTACTCTCAGAAAGGAGCCCCCATGCAAAGGTGGAATCTCTTGCTCAAAAGGATCTAATAATCTCATCCATCTGATGTGAGAGAAGAGCTCATCTCTTTCGACCGAGTCACTCGGTACGATATCTTCTGGTTGCACCTCGATCCTTGTAAGGCACCTTAGGATTGGTCTTGTATGAGGTAGGATCTCATCTCTTAACAAATATCATCAAGCCATGGGTTCTGGGGCATCTTCCTAGATGGGGAGCGTGATGTAGATTGAGTCATGGGGAAGGATCTGGTTGTGGCATCCTAAACCACTAATACTAAAGTGTATGAGGCATAGTTACCGAGGGAGTGTGGTAGCTCATGCAATAAGAGACTCATTTATACTACATCAAGGTCATGATAAAGTGCATAGTTACCAAGGGAGTGTGGTAGCTCATGCGATAGGAGACTCATTTATACTACATCAAGGTCATGATAAAGTGCACCTGGACCCAAGTGGAGGCTGGTGGACCCTGTCATGTGGCCTTCAAGGAGGCTGAGACACTGAAAGTCAGATAAGAGTGGTCAACATCAAGTGGGGGGGGGAGGAATAGTGAGATCGTGTAAATGTGGCATCTACTATATTCGATCCCCCTCCATGTGGAAAGCAGGTGAGCCCTCCTGACAATGGTCACCAAAGAAGACCATTGTATATGATCAGATTATGAATTGCTCCCATATCCATTAGATGTCAACCATACCTAGTGATGTGTGGTGCATCCTTTATACGTCTCACTATCCCAAGTTCTATTGGATCTATCTCCGATACTTTGAGAGGATCAATCTCGAAATCAAGTAGGCCCACCTGTCTATTTCCCATATGCACATTGAAGTTACCCAAAAGTAGGGTCTCTCCTTGTTTGGAGAACTCTAAGATATCATCAAATATAATCTCGAATGGGCTGTGACCCTTTGCGGTGACCTCATGTACGTATGATGATGTATTGAGGGGAATTAGGATACTAGAATGTAAATCAAGTGTGTACCAAGTGGCTGAATTTGTATTCACATGTGGCGTACATGCCTCTCCTTCCTCATTACAAATATGTAGGGTCTCATATATAATCTAAAAAGTACTACCACTCCTCTTGAGGCTCATATGCCATTGTCATTCCTCATCTCAATTTACTCCTTTTTTTCCTTATTACGAGCATATGGCTACATAATGGGCTCCATGGATCAACAAGAAAGAAAAGTAGACCCTTAGTGAATGTAATGAGTGTGGCATTTAAGAAGCCTTGGTATTCTCTTAAGGACAAGAATTTTCCATATATCTTGAAGTATACAAGAGAGCAATCAAAACTTAATATTGCAAAAGATATGATGGCCTTGGTGATTAACAATGCTACATATTATAAAACAATAAGGAAGAATCACACTTTAAAATACCCCAACTAGTGCACACACATTGAATTTGTTATTGAAATATATAACATAGCTTCTTTTTTTAAGATGATGCTATAAAAGGCGAATATTCTTGTGAACTTTATAAAGGGCCACTAATATTCTCATATCTTGTGAGCACTCAATACTCCTAGAAATGTGTGTGACCCTAGTTAAGATAGTTTCCAAATGACATTAGATTGTGGTAGAAGAGAGAGCACTTGGATTATAGCAATAGGTTTGCATATACTATCACTTACCAAGATTTTTGCATTTAAAAAGATTTGGGGCCTCAAAAGGGTCTCAAATTAGTGTTTTCTAATCAGCATTCAGGAAAGATTTGAGGTGGATTAATGGGAGTGCCTATGGTCGAAGGCCATGTTGAGGTGGCACATAGGCATTCAAATGTGAGGAAAGATCCCACTAGCTCCTCCTCTTACACAAGGGGGCCACCCATCCCATACACCCCACTCCACCCTAAACCAATGCTTGATCCTCCCCAATCTACTTCCCACTTGCACATTCCCAAATCTATCCTACCCTCTCCATTAATGACATTGTGGACCCCTGTGAGTGAGATCGTCTCCAAGATACTCATGTTTTGGTGTGCTTCTCTTCTATTCATCTGTGCTCATCTAGTAACCCCTACCTCCATTTTTTGGATTTGAACATGTAGAACTTGGGGGTCCTGTAGAAATTATGTGCATTTAATAGAAGAAAAATTTTAAAGCATTTTTAAAGCTGAAATATATTCACAAAAAGGTATCAACAAAAGAATTTTTTAAAAGCGTTGCAAATTTGTGTAGAAAAAGGGTGTCTTTTAATGAGCTCCTACAAGTGCTCATTGGTTACCCCCTCTCCCTCCAAGTTGCACCTTGTAGATTTTCTCCCACTTACCTTTCTCTCCTCTTGCCTTGGCCACCCTTAGCCATTTTGTGTCCCCTTTAGGTGATGGAGTTGCTTTTCTACTATTTTGAACGATCTCCTCTTGTGTTATAGTTCCTTTTGCTATTGTTTTCTCTCCCCCCTATCTCTATTTCTCCAATAGCCTCTCTCTCTCTCTCTCTCTCTCTATATATATATATATACATATATTTATATTTATTTAATTTATTTTTAATTAATTAATTAATTAATTTACTTATATATGTATATATGTATGTATATATAGTAATCTCCTTTTGATCTCTCTCCTTGCATTGTTGGTCCTCTTGGGCTGCCCTTTAATAGCAAACACCTTCATCCATCCCCTTTGTTATGAATATTCATTAATGTGCAAGCATGGTGAGGTATGTCACCATGTGACTATGTAATGTTTCGACTACTTGTGTGTTCCATAGTACCAAAATGACATTGGGCAAATAGATCCCATGCACCTACAATTCAATAAAATATTGGATAGCCATTAGAGGATCTCTAAGGGGCAACATATGTTGCCCAAGAGCAAGATTTTTTGAAGAAAGGGTGAAAAAGATGCAATTTCATCTATGTGGCAAATGACATGTGCCTACCTCCTCAATTAATCAAGTTATGATAACATCCCATTATAGAGTTTTTCCTGTGTATAAATTCTTTTGTTATGTGATTGGGTGAATGCATGGTTAGGTGGCGCAAACAGCACTATCTTAGACAAGAGTTGGTTTAATGCTAGACAACAATCTTATATTACCTAGTCAGAGTAGGCAATTAATAATAATTCTGCTAATTTGGCACTTAGTATAGGAAGTTATTAGCAATTACACTTAAAAGTGGTTGTTAATGGTAGGCCTACACCTCCTCAATTTTTTGAATCTCTCTCTCTCTCTCTCTCTCTTATGTCTTTGTCGATCTCTTTGTCACACTCTTGTAGACGTCCTCTCTCTCACACACCTTTAGAAATCAAAGGTCTCTCTTTTTGTCCCCTGTAATGCAATTCTCTCTCTCTCTCTCTCTCTTACACACACACACACACACACACACACACACACACACATCATTCTATGCTCTTAAACTTTTGTACAGATACAATGCATTATGTTATTAAAAAAACAAACAAAGAAACAAACAAAAACAAAAGCAAGGAATGCTTTAAGGAGTTTCAGAGGCCAAAGTCATACACATGATTAACAAGCATTGCATTAATTTTGGACTTATTTTTGTCTTTGGACAAACCCTAAAAGTCCTTCCCAAATGGAATATTTATATTTTGAAATGATCCCTTCCAAATCAAAAGTTTATTTAATGGCACTATCCTTTCCACATAGAAATTTTATTTACTCACATAATCCTTTTGCACTAAAATGGGAAATATAATTTGCATCTTACTCGGGTAAATTTTAATTTTAAAGAACTTCCTTTAAAATCTTATCTTTTTCTTACCTTATTACAATTTAAATTAATAAAAATAATTAAAATGCATGAAAATGTTAAATGTATGTATGGCCCATGGATGACATTAATTTACCATAAGAGTCTTCTAAAATCTTCAAAATATCAATGACAATATTAATAAACACCTTTTGAGAGTTTCAAAACTCTAAAATCCGGAAGATATTGCATCACAGGAGGTTGCGCATGCATGCATGGCATGAACATGCCTTTGAATCATCAATGGAAGGCCACATGTACATATGATGGGATGATTGCGCTGCACTTGTCCACATGGCATATTGATGGAAGTCCATTGGGACATATGGTAGGTGTGCTGCACTCGCCCACATGGCACGGACATGCCTATGGGGCTTTTAATTCATCCATGTTGCGCTGGGATTCATGCTATGGCTATTGACAGAGGGGAGGGACAAGGAAAGAGAGAGAAAGGGATGGGGGTAAGAGTGAGAGGGAAAGGAAGGGGAGGGGGAAGGGGAAGGGAAGGGGAAGGGAAGGAAGGGGGAAGGGAAGGGGAGGGAGAGAGAGAGAGAGTGATGGAAAGGAACTGCGGGAGAAGGAAGAGGAAAAGAAAGGCGATACAAGAAAGGGAGAGAAGGAAGAAGAAAAGAAGGGGGGGAGAGAAGGGGGGGGGAGAGAAGGAAGAGGAAAAGAAGAAAGGTGATACAAGAAAGGCAGAGAAGGAAGAGGAAAAGAAGGGGGGGGGAGAAGGAAATGGGGAAAAGAAGGGGAGGGGGAAGAAGGAAGGGGGAAGAGAAGGGAAGGGGAGGGTGAGGAAGGGGGAAGGGGAGAGGAGGGGGAGGAGAGGGGAGGGGAGGAAGGGAAGGGGAGGGAATGGAGGGGTGAGGAAGGGAAGGGAAAGGGGATGGGTAAGGGGGAGGGGAGGAATGAAGAGAGGAGCAAAGGTAAGGGGGAAGGGGGAAGGGAGGGAGGGAGGGGGAAAGGGTGGGGGGTGGGGTAAGGAGGGAGGCACAGCCATGGCCATGAGAGAGAGAGAGAGAGAGAGAGAGAGAGAGAGAGAGATAGAGAGAAAGAGAGAGAGAGAGAGAGAGAGAGAGAGAGAGGGGGGGGGGGGGAGGGGGGCATGGCTGCATCCATGGTGGCAACACACTTCCCCCTTCCCCTTCCTAATATGCCTTCTCATGCGGCCACAGGAAAAAAAACTTTTCTCCTTTCGTTTTTCTTTTTTTTTCCCTGTGCGACCGCATAATTTTGTGTTTTGGAGGGAAATGGGGAGCGAAAGGAGGAAAATGAAGGGAAGGAGAAGAAGAGGGAGAAGAGAGAAGAAGACAAATGGAGAAGGGAGAGGAAGAAGAGGGAAGAGAGAGGGAGAGGGAAGATGAAGAAGAGGAAAGAGAGCGGGAGATGGGAGGGGAGAAGGGAGAGGAAGGGGAATGGGGAGCAAAAAAAGGAAAATGAAGGGAAGGAGAAGAAGAGGGAGAAGAGAGAAGAAGAAAGATGGAGAAGGGAGAGGAAGAAGAGGGAAGAGAGAGGGAGAGGGAAGATGAGGAAGAGGAAAGAGAGTGGGAGAGGGGAGGGGAGAAGGGAGAGGAAAGGGAAAGTTAAGGGAGGGAGAGGAGAGGGAAGGAGGAGGGGAACGAGAATAGCCTCCTTTTGGTTATGGGAGGTCTATATAATTCAAACCCTCTCTTTTCCAATACTCACCATATTGCACCCACACACCCACCATACCATAATAGATTCCTCCCCCCACACCCACTATACACATGCACCCACCTGCACAGACATACACCCATACCATGGTGGCTTTGTGGGGGAGAGGAATAGAAAAATGGGGGCCATCCAAAGCCCTATTTTTTTTTCCTTCTCCCATAACTACCATACACACACACAGCCCCATAGCCATGGATGAGCCCTAATCTATATGCCTCTTGAGAGCCCCCATTTTTCTTTTCCTTCCCTCCCCTCCATGGGGGGAAGTGGTTGGGAATGGAAAGTGGGGGCTCTATTGAGGCCCCATTTTTTCCTTGCTTCCCTCCCCATCATGGGGGTAAGTGGGGGCTCTATCATTCAGCCCCCACACCCACCATATACGTGCACCCACCCACCCACTATACCATAATCCCCCCTCCCTTCACACACACACACACACAACATGGTGGATTTGTGGGGAAGAGGAACATGAAAATGGGGGCCATGCAAGGCACGAGTTTTGTTTCCTTCACCCCATAGCCCTTACACACACCTCCCCCTATTAAAGCCATCATACATACATGAAACAATTGAAATGGGGGATCCAAAGACCCCTTTTTTTGTTCCCTCCACTTTCCCCACCAAGCCATCATAGCCTTACCAACACACACCTCCAAACACCCTATGCATGATACATAGGTCCATGAAGACCATGAATAATGCTTGCAATGCAAAAATAAAATAAACAAGGGAAGATCACAAAAAAGGGAAGAGCCTCTATAGAAAAATATAATAGATTGGCTTTGCCTTTTCCTTCTCCTTCTCCTCCCACCTTTCTAGGGTAGCAACAATCTAGAGCAACAACCCAAAAGTGAAAGGATTTATGAAGAGAGAGGGATGTATGGTGAGGGAAGGGGGAGGGGCCAAGGAGGAGGCATAGAGAGGGGGAGGGGGTGAGATCCAATGAGGGGGTTTAAGAAGGGGGAGGTGGTTCAAGGGAGAGAGGGGGTAGAAAGGGAGAAACAGGGAGTAGGTTCAAGCAAGAGTCTAGGGATGGGGAAGGAAGGGGAGGCAATAGGTTTGAGCATTTCAAGTGAGTGCAGAGGGAGAGAGGGAGTGGTGGGAGCGAGAATAAATTGTAAGAAGAGTGCCTTCATGTAGGAAATTGGTTGAGAAGGGGAGAGGTGGGGGTAGTTGGGTAGAGATAGAGTAGGTGGGAAGAACATCGGCTACATGCAAGTAGGTGGGGAGGGAGAGGGGGTGGAAGGGGAGAGGGAGGGAGGGAGGGGGTGCGAAGAGGGGGATTTCAGGCAGGCAAGAAAGTGGGGAGGTCGATAAGGAAAGTGGGTTTGGTGCATATGGGAAGGGAGGGAGGGGATAGGAAGACGAGGGAGTTTCGAGCAAGTGGGTGGGGAAGGAGATAGAGGAAGCAGGTTCAAGCATATGGGGATGGAGAAAGGGGGTGGGCAGGGAGGGAGGGTATGGGAAGAGGGGGTTCAAGTGAGCAAGTAGGGAGGGAGAGAGGGAGTGGGCAAGGAGGGAAAGGGTAGAAAGAGAAGGGGTTTTAGGCAAGTAGGTGGGGAGGGAGGATTAGGGAGGCATGCAAGTGGGGAGGGAGGGTTAGGCTCTAGGATTTTATCAGGTGAGGAAGAAAGGAAGGGTTTAGGGAGCTAGGTGGGAGGGAGGGTTAGGCTTTAAGATTCTATCAGGTGAGGAAGAAAAGAAAGGTTTAGGAAGGTAGGTGGGGAGGGAGGGTTAGGCTTTAGGATTTTATTGGGTGAGGAAGAAAGGAAGGGTTTAGGGGATGATGGGGATGGAGGGAGTGGGGGGGAGGGAGGAGGTAGGATTAAGCAAGGGGGTTTAGGAAGGAGGATGGTGGTGAGGTAGGGATTTGCAAGGGGGGGGGGGGAGGTACGTTTGAGTGAGGGGCTTTAGGATGGGGGAGTGGGTTCAAGTAAATGGTGAGGGAGAGAGTGGGTTCGAGCAAGGAAGGGGGTTAGGACATGGAGAGAGGTTTGGATGGGATGGGAGATAGGGGGTGGGAGCTTATTAAGAAAAGGGGGTTCAAGATGTGGGGGAGGGAGGGGGGAGTGGGTTCAGGCAGGTGGGGAGGGAGAGAGGGGGTGCAAAAGGGAAAGAGGTGGGAGCGAGCTCAAGCAAGAGGGGGGGGAGGGAGTGGGGTTGGTAGGTAGGTAGGGAAGGGTGGGAATGGAAGCAAGGGGGAGGGAGAAGGGGTTGAGCAGTATAGACAAGGAATCATCTAAATGTTAGAGGGGGTGAGGAAGAAGGGGAGGAAGGGAGAGCAAGAGGGGGAGGGTTCAGCCTAAGTGGAGAGAGGATGAGAGGAGGGGACAATCAAGGAATAAGGGGAGAAGGGAAATTCAAGGAACAAGGGAGGGGAAAAAAGAGAGATTGGGCAGCAAGGGAGGATGCATTTGAGAAAGGCAAAGAGGAGACAAGGGTCTAAGAGAGAGGGAGGGGCAATAACAAGGAGAGCATCACCTGGTGGACACATTTTGAACTAGGGCTTGTCTATTCATTCTACTCATGTTCGGCCACAAATAGTTGTGTGACGAGCCTAAATAAGGCAGATGCCTGTGGCATGCTTTCCCATTATGATCCAGGATGGTGGAGCGATCAATGGCTTGGATTGAGAAAGCTCCACTATATTGGCAGTGTGCATGCCTCTTTGTGTGTAACTTAGGTCTTCTCCTTTCATTTCATTTTGGACTATTCATGAATTGCTAGCACATACTCATCCTTTATCCCACCATCTTGTGTTCTTTTCTCCATCTCCTTTGCATCTCTTCTGTATGGTAATGGCAACAATGCAATTCGCTACTACTGTCACTATGCTACCCGACTTGCAAAACTCTAATGTGGATGCCTGGCTTTGTCTCATAGAAGCATCGATTGGGCTCACTAAGTGATCCATCTGCTGCAGGCTCTTTCCCTATGTACTCAGCTTGCTGAGGGAGACAAGGTAAACATTGATGCATGACAACTCATGCTCAGTGGGGAGTTGATTAAGGACCGCCTATTTCTTCCCATTGATGGAGCATTCATTGCACCATCTTCCTTCACCCAATCTATGATGAAGAATTAGTTTTGAGAGGGCCGCAGTGGCAACAACAACTTCTAGCATGTGGATATTCGAGAGTGCTTTTGGTGGTTGCTAGAGTCACTGTTCTTGCAGGCAAAGTCTCATGTTCATCATTTGATGGTCGAACTGTAACAAAACAATGGACGTCTATGTCTATTTGTGGCATAAACTCTCTCTTCTTGGTCCACAATATGGACAGGGGAGTAGTGATTCAAACTCATTTTCAAAGAGACTACATGTCGGGCATAAGTCGTTACCAACATTTGGCCAAAATACAGGCCGTTCTACATTAATATCATCTTCTCGCATTTCTACAAGGTTCTCTATCAATTGGTAGGTCTTGCTAATTACAATAGTAGAGTGTTCCTTGCAAGAGGGCTTCCAATCTGGAAATCTCCGGAGCATTTCCTCTTTGTATGTAATAAAAGCTTTTAAGCCTCTATTTCACCTTTGGATTTCTCGATGAATTCTTTATAGGAGCCCATGTTGGATGCATTTCTTTGCTCAGAATTGAAGTTAAGAGATAGTAAGGTCTTCAGGTTGCCATTTTGTATCAAGAGAATAGTGTTGCCATTTTTGTATGAAAGGTAGAATAAAGCTCTTACAATCATACATCCTTTCAACCATTGAGCATAATATACCTTCCTTGCGGCCACCAACTTGCCTCCCACATTTTCTTATCAAGTCATCCATTGTCTCCATGTCCTTGTGTTTTAATTCAATTGAGACTATGCTAAATACCTGATCAATATCCTCATGTGTGTGCCCAACCAACAAAAACCCAACTTCAATCTCATTGAAGATTCGATGAGCGATTAGCATTGAGCAAAATGCAAAGAAGAGTACATTCTTATTCTCTTGTATGCAATTGTATGCCTGTACTCTCAAAGTTGGTGGTAGGTGACCTTTTTTTTGCATGTACATTGTGGATGGCCTTCATAACGGATGTTACAACTTGATTGCTATCATGTAGATGCAAGGAATCAATCCATATGTCTACAAAAAACTTAAATCCATGCACTAACACTCCACATAGATGTGTCTTCAAAAAGTATTTTCCTTGTAGCTTAGGTGGAGTGTTAACGAATCAACGTAATGCTGTTGTATTTTGATCCATACCATCTACAATAACGCACATGTACTCATTTGGATGAGAAATAGCTTGCTCCTTCCAAAATGCATATTTTATTCTAGAATGTCGAACTAGTCCATGATGAAATTCTCTCTTTTTGTTGTATGCTTCTTTTTGTTTTGGAGATGTTGCACTCTCAAGTGCTCGCTTTAGATCATCACAGTCATTGCACCTTGACATTTTTTGCCTCTTTGGGATTTTAACATGTCCAAATCTCTTTTTCCAAAGAGTATACAAAGTATGAAAAGATGCTGGAGCATGCCTTCTTTGCCTCTGTATTTCTCCAATAGAGTCAAATACTTCTTTTTTTGTCAAACCTATCGGAAGATGCATTTCAGATAGATGGGGTTGAGGTAAAGCATTTTCATGAATGTAGTCTTTCAAAATTGCTAATTTGGCTCCATACTTTGCTTTATTAGCCAAATTCCAATGTTTGCCATGTGATAATCCTATAATAATACGATATCCATTATTGCAAATACTTTTTCCATTTATAAGAGGCCTTATCTGTTGTCCTGAACTTCGCCTTCTGCTATCATTTACAAGAAAGCAAGAGAGTCTCATGAGTAGGTATTCAATTCTTCTGATCCTTATCCTTTGCCAGACATATTTTCTATAGCCCTTGATGTCATGTAAGTTAATGGATCACAAACATCTATGCTTACAACATGTAGATCGTATTGCTTTTAGCATAACATCTTCATTCATTACTCTTATTCTCTTTGGTTGTTTTTTTGGATCTACTTGGACTCGCTTTCCTTTAATGCATCTGTATGTCCATTTTTACGCCTTTTGTACATCCTTATTTGGACTTGTGTAGTTCTCCTTGTAAGATTTATTTGTCACTTTGTTTTCATGGGATGTTGCATCCTTGATCTTATCACTGTGATAGTCAAAGTCAAATACCAAATAGTCCTTTGTTAATCTCATCCTTACTTTTGATACTTTCGTACAACCATTTACATTGACTGTTTCATGGGAGGTTGCATCCTTGATCTTATCACAGTCAAAGTCAAATACATGAATAGTCCTTTGTTGATCTCATCCCTACTTTTGATACAATCGTAGAACCACTTGCATCAACTATCACAGTGGCGATAGAATGTCCAGAATGATCTTCAAACTCATCTATTCCTGAGAGAACATCACTCATTGATGCACTTTCTATGGATTTCATAACTCCATAGTCTTGAAACTCCTCTACTCCTGAGAGAACATAACTCATTATATCATCGTGCATGATTTCCATAATTCCATAGTTAGTTGGTTTGACTCCAATAACTTTATCACTATCCATGAAGTCATCCATGCTTGATAAGATATCACTTTTCACATCTTTGCCCAAGTTCTCAATATGCATGAATTCAACCACTCCCGATAAGGCATCACTTGTGAAATATTTTTCTTTCGTGCCATACCAATGAACTCATCGACTCCTGATAAGATGTCAATGCTATAGTTGAGTGCATTGGAATCGTCCATCTTTGAAGGAATAGAGCTTGGTACATTGGCATATTCTTTCAATTCTTTGATCATTATGTTTATCATTAAAAACCACATGCTAAGTCTTTCCAATCTTTAAAACTTACATGCTCCATCTCAAATCCTTACCTACCTCATAGTAGGGACCATCCAATGAGATTGAGTTATCATCCATACCATCACCAGTAGCTTTTTGAATTCTCATCTGCACAAATGTCCAGTGTTCCACTTGTTCAAACCCTAAGACTTGACCTTCTGCTACGTTCTTATTTGCAAATGATATCATTTGTAAAATATCTCCCACTCTAAAATCCAAAGATATGCACTTTGTATTCCTAATGACATGTGTTGGGGGTAAGTCTCATCTCTGTCCCATGCAATAAATGCTTTGTTGGAAGTATTATTGGCCATAACATCTCCAAGGATTTTCATATCCCCACACTTACGCTTTAGCTCAACATGTGCACTAAGAATCTTTGATATGATAACCGCTATCTTATCTTCACCAAGTCTTCTAATGTGACAAATAGAATTTGGATCACTTTCATGGATTGTAGCAAATGCAACTACTTCTCTTTTGCAACATAGAATCACCTCCATCCCCAAAATAAAATTTGTAGGCATCTCCTTTGTGAGCTTCCTTTGCAAGCAAGTTGTAACAACCATTATAAAGAACATTAGTCTCTTTTCAATAATCTACTTTATTAATTATATAGAAATCTCGATCTTGTTTAGAAAATATGGGAGATTCTATTTAGAAATCTGGGTTTTCAATAAAGGATTTAGGATTCAATAATTAGCAATTTTCTAAACCCTAACCCTAACCCATAAACCCTAAACCCTATATCCTAAACTCTTAACTCCTAAATCCTAAACCCTAAACCCTAACCCTTAATCCCTAAACCTTAAACCCTAATCTTGGCCCTCTAAACCCTAAACCCTAACCCCTAACTCTTAAACCCTAACTCCCAAACCCTAACTCCTAAACCCTAACCTGTAAACCTTAACCCCTAATCCCTAAACCTTAAACCCTAATCTTGGCCCTTTAAACCCTAAACCCTAACCCCTAAAACCTAACTCCTTTAACCTAACCCATCAACCCTAATCCCTAATCCATAAACCCTAAACCTTAACCCCTAATCCCTCAACCTTAAACCCTAATCTTGGCCCTCTAAACCCTAACCCCTAATCCCTAAACCTTCAACCATAATCTTGGCCCTCTAAACCCTCACCCCTAACCCTAAATCCTAACCCCTAAACCCAAAATCCTAAACCCTAACCCGTAAACCCTAACCTATAAACCCTAACCCCTAATCCCTCAACCCTAAATCCTAACCCTTAATTCTTAAACCCTACACCCTAATCTTGGCCCTTTAAACCCTAAACCCTAACTTCCAAACCCTAAACCATAAACCCTAATCCCTAATCCCTAAACCTTAAACCCTAATCTTGGCCCTCTAAACCCTAAACCCCAAAACCTAACTCCTAAACCCTAATCCCTAATCCATAAGCCCTAAACCCTAACCCCTAATCCCTCAACCTTAAACCCTAATCTTGGCCCTCTAAACCCTAACCCCTAAACCCTAAACCCTAACCTCCAAACCCTAACTCCTAAACCCTAACCCATAAACCCTAACCCTAATCCCTAAACCTTCAACCATAATCTTGGCCCTCTAAAACCTAACCCCTAACCCCTAAACCATAAACTAACCCCCAAACCCTAACTCTTAAACCCTAACCCTAATCCTTAAACCTTAAACCCTAATCTTGGCCCTCTAAACCCTAAACCCTAACCCCTACACCCTAAACCCTAACCCCTAATCCCTAAATTCTAACCCCTAATCCCTAATCTTGGCCCTTTAAACCCCAAACCCTAACCCCTAAACCCTAAACCTTACCCCTAATCCCTAAACCTTAAACCCTAATCTTGACCCTCTAAACCCTAAACCATAACTGCTAAACCTTAACTCCTACACCCTAACACTTAAAACCTAACCCCTAATCCCTAAACCCTAATCTTGGCTGTCTAAACCCTAACCCCTAATCCCTAAACCCTAAACCCAAACCCCCAAACCTAAACTCCTAAACCCTAACCTCTAATCCCTAAACCTTAAACCCTAATCTTGGCCCTCTAGACCCTAAATCCTAAATCCTAACCCCCAAACCCTAACTCCTAAACCCTAAGCCATAAACCCTAACCCCTAAACCTAAATCTTGGCCTTCTAAACCCTAAACCCTAACCCCCAAACCCTAAACCCTAAACCCAAACCCCCAAACCCGAAATCCTAAACTCTAAACCCTAACATAATTTATTTAAGTAATAGTTTTCATTAGGATTGATAAGTGGGAGTGGGAATGTGGGAATGGGAGATATTTTAGGAAAGACAACATTCAGTGGATGATCCAAAACGACATGCCAGGAGATTCTTAGCTCACTGCGTATTTGAGTCCATAGACGGTCAGCACTATGCTTATGCTTGTAATGAGCGATCTAGAGAGGCATACAATAAAGGAGAAATTACTTATGACACCTTCATGAATGTGCCTCAATTTCACTACTTTTTTGTAAGCATTTGTATCTTCAAAAATAAGAAAAAATATTTGATTGAGTCAGAAAGACTTAATCATGACATTCATGCACTATGAAAGATCACTTCCACTTCAGAGATGGTCAAAGCTAGGACTATATGGAGAACTTTTAATGCTCCTATGACCACTATTAAAAGAACTGCTACTAAAGCGAAAGCAGAAAATCTTGTTGACTTTTACACATGCTTAAGTGCATGTACCAAGGGGAAAGCAAGAAAGGATAGAGGTGATGACAAGCTTTAAGACAATAAAGGACAGGTATCAAGACTGCACAAGCATACTTTTCCGATGTGATGAAGTTTTCGATCAGATAACAAAAGTATGTCTTACATGTGAGAATAGAGATGTCACATATAAGGCTCCGTGATTTATTAAAGACAAGGCAAAGAAGAACTAGAAAAAAGTGATGATGGCTCGGATGTGGAGGCCTGTAAGAAATTTGCTAGACAAATACGCAAGTATTACTGCAAAGAAATCAATGTCCAAAGAATGGTTTTTTGGCAAAAGGGACAAAGATCATTGCAAGGAAGATTGCATCATCCAGCAGCTCAAGTGTGATGCAATAAAGAGTGCGGTTGAATATTTGCTGGTAAAAAAAAATATTCCAATTAGTCAATGTAAAGTTGATCATAGTATTGTAAAGTTGATGGCATCAGCTTTACCGTCAGCTAAACAGAAGGCTTGGGTGCACAAATGGGTGAAGGTAGAAGAGGATGGGTCGGAGGTTACTCCTTCTATGGCAAATGACATCCCAGAAAATGTGCACGCATATGTACAAAAAATCATCAATGAGCACACTCTCAGAAAAGTAAAAACTTTAAACAGGGGCTTTTTTTTCATACATGAGATAATTTCAGAGTTTGGAAAGAGTGTAGTGTAAGGGAGTTTCATTGAATGACTTCTTATCCAAAAACACCACTTGGGAGAGGCCTCAGCTTTTCTTTATCTCTATGAAATATCACCCGACGATATTCATCAACTCCTTGACATAATATTACATACCACCATTGGTAGAGTGGGACTATGTAACATCGTCATATTTGCTGATAAAGAAGAGAAGGAAAAAATGTCTAGTACCCTAGAAAAACAATATCGCAAAGAGCTTAATATTTACAATGGTATATACGCAAGAAAGAGGGACAAGAGAGAATGCGGTCTCAAAATACAGAGTCTTGAAACCTTTTTCTTATGCATGAAGAGCCCTTACAATGATCACTCCTTACATAACAACATAAGAGGGAATGCAAAGAGATTGCAACTAATGCTAGAAGAGAATGAAGCTCCAAGTCTCCTCCATCATAATGCCAATCACTATGAAAGGCCAGCAAAAAGTGCTGATCTTTTAATTAGTATGATGGAATTTTTGCTTCCGCTCAGATGGGAAGTCACCCTATGTTGAAAGGGACAGTTTTTTGAAGCTCTTATCAGAAAAGGTATCCTGTAAATATTATTGAGAGCCCTATTTACTTGGAATACCTTGATACCATGGCTGCTCTCACAATGAAGTATGATAAAAAAGGTCCGATCTCACATGAAGAGGATGTTGACATAGAGATGGCTATGTATGATGAGAGCAAGAAAGAGGATGAAAATGATGAAAGTGATGGATATGATAGCAGTGAGAACACCAACGATAGTGAGGAAGCCAAAGGAGATGGGTATGCCACTGATCTTGCCTCAGAAGGTTACATAAAAAGACCACGAAGATATCTAAAGATATGGGGTGGTAGCAAGCTAAGGGTGTCCACTTCCGGACCACTTTCGGGTGAGTGTGACACCCGCTCGAGTGAAAATACAAAGGTTTTGCTTCGGTCTCCTATACCTCGATCGAGGTATAAGCTCCAATGAAAATCACACACGAGCACAACCGAGCCTAGCCAATACCTCGATCGAGGTATGTAGCTTTTTCACTGGACCGAGCCTGTACCTTGATCGAGGCTTGCTGGCAAGCCAGCTATACATGCCACATCTACCTCATTCGAGGTATTGTGGCAATCCAGCTCAACCTCGATCGAGGTCAGGTGGCATGTCCAGCATACCTCGATCGAGGTATGTGCCATCCGACAGGGGAGCCAATAGGGCGGATGACATACCTCGATCGAGGTATGCTGGACACATGACTTGGCATCCCGCTTCTGCCAACACACCACGATCGAGGTATCGTGGCATGTCAAAACCTCCATCGACGTGGATGTACCGAGATGTATGGGCATGTCACAATACCTCGATCGAGGTATCGTGGCATGTCACAATACCTCGATCGAGGTATCGTGGCATGGCAATACCTCAATCGAGGTAGATGTAAAGAGATGTATGGGCATGTCAAGAATACCTCGATCGAGGTATTGTGGCATGCCAACGAGATGTATGGTTATGTCAAGAATACCTCGATCGAGGTATCGTGGCATGCCAATACCTCGATCGAGTATATGTGCCGGGATGTATGCGCATGGAAAGAATACCTCGATCGAGGTAGGTAAACCCTAATTTTTATTATAAAAGGAGAGCGACCCTCCTCATTCCGCATACCTCGATCGAGCTCTGCCTCATTCACCGATTTCGGATTTGCCGGACTTCGACGGAAAAGCGCGAGCGACGGAGAGCGACGAACGGACATCGACGGAGATGGACGGAGCAGGAGCGGGAGAGTCCAGGTTGGCATTTTCTTTTAGGTAGCATTTTCTTTTATGTAGAATTTGATTTAATTTTAGTTTAAAAGAAAAATTATAAAATGCATTTTAATGTTTTTCTGAAATTTATGAATTACGGGATTTTTTATTTAAAATGTGAAAATTAAATTTTTTTTTTAAATAGAGCTTTTTTTAGTAAATAAAAAAACGTTGATATTATTAATTATAAAATATTTATAAATTTGAAATGTATTTGTAAATTTTTTTTTTTAATTTTTAAATTACGACATTTATAATTTAAAATGTGAAAATTTTAATTTTAAAAAACGTAATTTAAAATTTTAGTTTATAAGAAAAATTATAAAATGCATTTTAATGTTTTTCTTAAATTTATGAATTACGAGATTTTTTATTTAAAATGTGAAAATTAATTTTTTTTTTTAAATAGAGCTTTTTTTAGTAAATAAAAAAAGTTCATATTAATAATTATAAAATATTTATAAATTTGAAATGCATTTGTAAATTTTATTTTTTAATTTTTAAATTACGACATTTATAATTTAAAATGTGAAATTTTTAAATTTAAAAAACGTTTAATGAGGCATTTTTTATTAAAAATGTGAAAATGTTAAATATTTCTGTTTTTTTTATGTAGCATTTTCTTTTTGGTAGAATTTAAAAGAGAAATAATAAAAAATTTTAGGTTAAAAGAGAAATAATAAAAATTTTCTAAATTTGAAATGCAATATAATGTTTTTTTGAAATTTATGAATTACGACATTTTTTATTTAAAATGTGAAAATGAAATTGTATTTTCAAAATAGAGCTTTTTTAGTAAATAAAAAAACGTTCATATTAATAATTATAAAATATTTATAAATTTGAAATGCATTTGTAAATTTTTTTAAATTTTTGAATTAGGAGTTCTATATTTCTGTTTTTTTAATGTAGCATTTTCTTTTTGGTAGAATTTAATTAAATTTTAGTTTATAAGGAAAATTATAAAAATTTTCAAAATTTATAATGCATTTTAATGTTTTTTTGAAATTTGTAAATTACGACATTTTTTATTTAAAATGTGAAAATGAGATTTTTTTTTGTTAAATAGAGCTATTTTTATTAAATAAAAAAACATTCATAGGAATAATTTTTAAGTATTTATAAATTTGAAATACATTTGTAATTTTTTTTTAATTTTTGAATTACGACATTTAAAATTTAAAATGTGAAAATTTTAAATTTAAAAAACGTTTAATGAGGCACAAGACTCGCTCGACTTATCAAATTAATAAGACATTTTGTATAAGACTCGCTCGACTTATCGAATTAATACACAAACATAAACCTACTAGTCAACTATTGGAGTTGGACATTAAAGATTGACTAGTGACATGGTTGGTGACCAAAGCTTGAAGTTGACTAGACACTTTGGGACAAGCAAGTTCTTTAGAACGAAACTAGGTTTAAGCTTGGGTAATCATCCCTAATATATTGGGAAATTACTAATGATAAATCATCCTTTAACTATTTGGCAATTAGTAAGGATCGATTCTACTAGGAAATATGTTGAAGGCATATGTCCCCTATTAGTCAATAGATTGATTAGACTAAGCATGCATGATAAGGCTATAGCTTGGAAATGCCTAGATAGTGGCTTAGTCCAAATCTTCAATATTCCTTAAGAAGACATGAAATAGTGGCTTAGACCTTAAGAAGACATGGAGTTGCAAATGTCTAATTCTTCTAAGTTATGCATAGACTCTAGCATAACTGAAAAAAGAATATTACAAGATTGAGAATATTTGGATGGGTCTTCAAGAACTCGAATATTACGGTCTGTGCCTATAAACTGTTTGAGATTCTTATGCTATCACTATGGCATGCTTTAGATCTAGCACTTTGATCATGTTTGTTGTCTAGTTCCATAATTCATCTACTTCTCTTATATGTATAAGAAGAAAGAAATACGCCATAGAGAAACTGAAAGTTTAACTAGAATACCTAACATTCATTGCACATGGGACTCTAGTGGATCTATATCCATTCCACATTCATGCTAATATATGCAAGTGTTTTGATCAACTATAGACCTAAGTTCAAATAGAGCCTGTTAATGACTGAATCTCTCCTAATCATCCCTTAATGATCATAGATAAGAGACTTAAGAGAGAGAGAACTCCATAACCTTCAAGAGTCGACATTTGAAGCATCCCATTCCATGTTGTTTGCTACATGGCAGCTCGCCATGTGGCACACATACATCCCTTTTTGCACCGTAGGGAAACCTATGACTAATGTTAACAACATTTATCTTGTCTTTTACAAACGACTAAGATGTTTTCCCAAAAAGACTTTGTATCAATAATCACGTGAACCACCTCATAACCAAAATAGTGCGGATGCTACATATCTCCTTTCCCTCGTTGAAACTATGTCACACATGGAATGTCAACCACATGCTCAAGGAATTATATGCTAGTTTCATTGTAAGCAAGGGTGGTCTCTTTCTTGCTAGTCCAACCATAGGCAACGGTGACGCTTATTACTTGAGCTCAACCAAAATTAACATTAGTTATCGTATGCAACCCTTCCCATTGCATAGGGACATCCAAGGATTTAGTTTTCAAAGTTTTTGAATCCTCTTCTAGGGATCTTGTGCCCTTTGTTGTTGCTACGTATGTGGATGATCTCATTCCAAAACTATTTTTACAACTAGAAGTCGAGTGAGTCTTATACAAAATGTCTTGAACCAAGTGATGATCTATAGGAATGGCCAGTAGTTGAGGTGGATTGCCCAACCAAAATAGATAATATTGAAAAGGCTTAATTATTTTCTCAAAGTTCTCGCTTTAAAAGGTCTGTAGTGTGAACCCGCTCTCATTTTTAATGTGTAGTCCGAGAAATACTAGATGCGCCTTGCTTGTGTATCGTTCAAAGTAATGTATTAGGTATCCTTCTATCTCCTCCATATCTATTGCAAACCCAAGGCAGTAAAGCATTCAAAGAAGGTCTTATTAACCAAACCTCTCCACTATCTGTCCTTAGTATAGGGGCCATTAGTGGACAATGTGGTCCTTACACCACATGTGGAAAAGTTTCATATTGGATAAAAAGTGAAAAAAGGGAAACATATAAGGAGAAAATATTTGAGACATCTAAGTTTTAAAATGCAATGACTAGAGTAAAAAAATTCTAATCAAAATTAAGAATTATTAATAATATTGATTAATATTGAGCCACACATTTGGCCCATCTACCGGTCGGTAGGTGCATAGGATCTACCTCATCAAGGAGTACGTACAAGTAGTTTTCATTATGTAAATAGATTATAAGTCATATTGAATAGAATATTATTTTCATTACCCAAATAGAATATTAATTTCCATGTGTTTTTTTTGTGCATGCGCTAGCCAGCGCACAGGTTCTAGCACCACTATTCGTATGCAGATAGAGATGCTGAGAACTGAGATGAGGGCACTGCAGGATGCTAGGGCACCCCCTCACTTGGTTGCGAGCCTGGATTCAGTTATTGAGGCTCTGAGTCGATTGGAGATAGTTGAGGACGTTGTGGATAGCTTTCAGGCACAGGCCGAGGCGGAGATCACTGGTGGTGGCTTGGATTGGAGAGCGATTCGACAGTTGTTTGAGCGGGAGTCACATCACAGGGAGGCCTTGGACAACATGTTTTGGGATGGTCACACCGAGGGCCAGCGACCACGATCAGGGCTCCCCTTGCATATTTTACGGTGTAGGCACCCCATCATAGCAGCACACATTTATCCGAGATATCTTGCTGCGAATGGTGGTCGGTTGCCTCACAACCGCCAGATAGCGAGATCGTTTGCCATGCAGCTTTATGCTGAGTTTGTCCTTGGTCATCGGGTGGACTACCTCAGTACCCGTCCAGGATCAGGAGCGGGACGTGGTAGGATGGGGTGCCAGGAGCGTCAGATTGTAGGTGTTCGGCGTCGACGCGAGGGACCAGAGTTGCACACCATCCCTGCACCGGCATTGCGAGCGATGGGAGGACAGATTAGGGGGGATGTTCATTCAGTGGCATCATCCTTGCAGCACATGGTCTCGGCCCTATCGAGATCTATTGCGATTCCACCTCCCCCACCTCGATCATCGATGGAACATCCCACATCTACACCACCTCCCACATCTACGGTGCCTTAGCACGAGTTAGAGGCTCGAGACAGACGGATTGCAGAGTTGGAGGCTGTGTTGGCCGAGTCTAGGGACGAGGTTAGTTATTTTGATTATGTTAGTTTATTTTTTTGTAGCGTGTTTTGAACTGAAGTTTTTTTGTTAATTCTCACCATGTACACGACATGTTTGCATTGCAGGCACATCTATTGCGTCAGGAGATGGAGTCTCACGTACGACTCTTGCAGACAGATTTGGAGGAGCAGAGGATTCGGACACGCATAGCATACCATCGCGCAGAGCACTATATCTTGCAGTTGAGGCATATTAGTCGTGATCCGTCGCGCCATAGGATCGACCCCAGTGTGGCCCTATACCCTGCTCCTCCTGTAGATGTGCCGACTAGGACACCGATAGACACAGCAATCGTAGCGAGGCTTCCTACTGCCACTTGTGTCCTCTGCCATGAGGACTTTGACACCGTAGGGTGGTTTGGACTAGGGTGCGGCCACATCGCACATCTCCACTGCATGACCCGCCACATGGTGGCACGTTCAGTGTGCCCTGTATGCTTTGCCGACATTGATGTGGTGACATACAGAGGACTGGGCATGGATGATCTATATCCTGGTCATCGTCAGGTTGTTGATCCATTCGCCTGTGTAGTCCTGATAGAGCACTACAGGGAGGAGGCACAGAGAGCATTGCTGATGCAGGAGGGTGCGGATACATCGGTGGTTGCATCATGCGTTCCATGACGCTTTTCGTACGGTGACTTCATGCCAGGTGATGAGGCACGAGCGGAGGAGGCACGCCGGATTGAGTGAGAGGCAGAGCTGCAGACATCATTGCAGCAGTGGGTGGAGCAGCAGCTAGGGTGGGGCCGAGACCAGCGTATTTTACATGTAGAGACGATTACTCGCGCTGGATTTGAGGCACGAGTATTCGCAGATGCACGGCTATGGGAGCTGAGATGCGCGTACATAGAGGAGGCGAGGGATGCAGAGATGGCAGCAGTGGCGCGTGCAGCATGCCCTCCTCTTCATCAGGATGAGGCTGGCCCATCTCATGCAGGTGATGAGGCTGGCCCATCTCATGCAGGTGATGAGGCTGGCCCATCTGAGCCGGCATTGCCTGAGGGCACACAGCGGACGGTTGGGCAGCGAGTCATACAAGAGCCACGTCAGCGTTCCACTAGAGGATCATATGTAGAGTTATCAGATTCAGATTCAGATTGATTGTTTAGGCCTCACACGTTTCTTGTATAGGGATGCACTTTTGCAGCATGATGATGATGATGTATAGATTCATTTTGGTACTTTCATGATATTGTTCCCACTTTTATGATGTATGAGCATTTTCGTACTTTCATGATGTTCTTCACACTTTGTTTATCTCAGTTTATCTTAGTTTATAGTTTGTTTAATACATAAGGTATTTAAAAAAGAATGCCATGTGAAGTAATTGTAAACATTAAACATTAATTGCAAACATTAAACATTAAACATATCAAAATTCATCTTATTTTGGATGAAAATTTTATTTTGCTGATAAAAGTTTTTCATTTTTTAAACAAAAATTTTATTCTATTCATGTTTGTCAATAAAGTGTGTTTCAAAATCCAAATTTTCATCAATTTTTCAAAAAGACAACTATTGTCATATTCATGCTTCCAAATCTAGCCTTCCGATCTTAATATCAAAATATGTTGAAATTCAACCATTTGATAAACTAATTTGTATAAAAAGAAAATTACTTTTTTTAGACAATGCCATAGCCCAATGTAAAATTGTTTCATCAAATGAAATTAGATATTAAAGTAACATCAATTTTACCAACTTTCAATTTATGCTATTTACAAAAAGTATTCTAGAAATGTATATTGGTACAAAACTTATCCATGACTCCGAGGGCAATGTTGTTACCTATGTGTAAATCAATTGATAAAAAATTCTTTCAACACCAATGAACTTGAGGGAATGTGTGATCTAGAGATACTTAAACAACATGACAAAAGGAAAAAATTCTAGAAATCACCAATGTGTGGACATGCTTAGTTTGTAGGGTGTAGAAATTCTTTTATATGGATTTGATATGGGCACTTGCATAGAAAACGATTGGTATTTCAAAGAAAAAGCTCTAGCAACTCTCTTAGTTGAATGAAGCAGTTTCTTCTCCTTTGCAATTTGTCATGTTTTTTAAATTAAAGGAGAGAATACTTTTTGCAAATGGTAATACTAGACATTTTTAGGTTCTGCAATAAAATATAAGTAATATTTTATGCATTCTTTTTTCACAATTCTAGTTTTTTAATATTATTGACATGAAGCGTATATTTTGTCCCTACAATTTTTAAAAAATATAAATTTTTTGGGGATTTTTTTCAAAAATGGAGTTAGACTTGTCCTTTGCATGATTTTGCTGTTATTTATTATGACTCAGTGTTTAATTTGTCTCTTATTGTTAACAATACTTGTGCTAATTGGTGATCAAAGAAAACAAGACCTAATTATTTGTCATATTCGAACCACAATCACATGTGCCACAATCACATGTGCCTTCCAAATCACAATCGCATATGCCTTCCAAGTTTCTAAGGACTATTTCAATTTCCTTAATATGACATTTGCCAATGCACCAATCTAATTATTATGCATGTATAAAAGATAATGAACATAAAGAAGAGAAATCAACACAATTGGCAATTAATGCATGTATACGGGAATACAAGGAAGGTGTAGCATGCTAGCCCACCATTTTATTTCACTATTTTCTTTTGCATTTAGTGATTTATGTACAAGAGAAAGGATTGGCGGTTGGTATAAGGAAAAGTGTTGATATTTGGTTAATGTAAAAAGAAAGGGTTGTTGCACAGGCTATGCACCAAAAAAATATACACATATTAACAATCCCACTTCTCCCTTTTAAACTCCACTCATGTATGGGAGTACAAGGAAGGTGTGACATGTTAGGCCACAATTTAATTTTACTATTTTCTTTTGACTTTGGTGGTACGCTAACGTGTAGTCGTGCTAGTAGGGATTGCTTCTACGTCGCGCAAACCAAATCAGTTGGAGACCAAATCTTGCGTGGATGTACGTCTAGGGTAGCCTAAGAGACATGTGAAGTTTCCTCCCCAACAGGGTTTAGGATTTAGGGTCCAGGGTTTAGGGTTTAGGGTTTGGGGTTTAACCGTGCTAGTAGGGATTGCTTCTACATGGCGCGAACCAAATCAGTTGGAGACCAAATCTTGCGTGGATGTACGTCTAGGGTAGCCTAAGAGGCGTGTGAAGTTTCGTCCCCAACAGGGTTTAGGATTTAGGGTCCAGGGTTTAGGGTTTAGGGTTTAGGGTTTAGCCGTGCTAGTAGGGATTGCTTCTACGTGGCGCAAACCAAATCAATTGGAGACCAAATCTTGCGTGGATGTACGTCTAGGGTAGCCTAAGAGGCGTGTGAAGTTTCGTCCCCAACAGGGTTTAGGATTTAGGGTCCAGGGTTTAGGGTTTAGGGTTTAGGGTTTAGCCGTGCTAGTAGGGATTGCTTCTACGTGGCGCAAACCAAATCAGTTGGAGACCAAATCTTGCATGGATGTACGTTTAGGGTAGCCTAAGAGGCGTGTGAAGTTTCGTCCCCAACAGGGTTTAGGATTTAGGGTCCAGGGTTTAGGGTTTAGGGTTTAGGGTTTAGTCGTGCTAGTAGGGATTGCTTCTACGTGGCGCAAACCAAATCAGTTGGAGACCAAACCTTGCGTCGATGTACGTCTAGGGTAGCCTAAGAGGCGTGTGAAGTTTCGTGCCCAACAAGGTTTAGGATTTAGGGTCCAGGGTTTAGGGTTTAGGGTTTAGTCGTGCTAGTAGAAATTGTAAAAATGTATGCATTTGTCCTTCCACGTGGCGCATACCAAATTAGTTGGAGACCAAATCTTGCGTGGATGTACGTCTAGGGTAGCTTAAGAGGCGTGTGAAGTTTCGTCCCCAACAGATAAGTCCACGTGCGTATTTCATTAGTACGTGCGCCATTTTTCATACGTAGTCACGAGTGCTAGTAGGGATTGTAAAAATGTACGCAACTGTCCTTCCATGTGGCGCATACCAAATCAGTTGGGCACCAAATCTTGCGTGGATGTACGTCTACGGTAGCCTAAGAGTCGTGCGAAGTTTCATTTCCAACAGATAAGTCCACATGCGTATTTCGTTAGTACATGCGCCATAGCTCATACATAGTTGTGCTAGTAGGGATTGCAAAAATGTACGCATTGTACCTTCCACGTGGCGCATACCAAATCAGTTGGGCACCAAATCTTGCGTGGATGTACGTCCACGGTAACCTAAGAGCCGTGCAAAGTTTAATCTCCAACAGATAAGTCCACATGCATATTTGGTTAGTACGTGCGCCATTTCTCACACGTAGTCGTGCTAGTAGGGATTGTAAAAATGTACGCATTATACCTTCCACGTGGCGCATACCAAATAAGTTGGAGAACAAATCTTGCGTGGATGTATGTCTAGGGTGGCCTAAGAGTCGTGCGAAGTTTCATTCCCAACAGATAAGTCCACACGCGCATTTCGTTAGTACATGCGCCATAGCTCATACGTAGTCACGAGTGCTAGTAGGGATTGTAAAAATGTACGCATTGTACCTTCCACGTGGTGCACACCAAATCAATTCAGACCAAATCTCGCGTGGACTATTGGCTAGGGTGGCCTAAGAGTCGTGCGAAGTTTCATCCCCAACAAGCAAGTCCACACGCGTATTTCGTTAGTACGTGCGCAAATTTTCTTAGTCACGTTTTTAAAATGTCCTAATGCACAAAACAAATTACAACATTACTACTAATAAACAATTTTTTGTATTACAAACACAACAAATCCCATTGAGAAGACATCGGACATCATGTTAAAAATAGAATCTAATACAATGATGTGTATGAACGTGTATACAACCATCATAGTGAAATACAAAATATGAGTCTATGAAAATTACAATGGTACGGTCACACAGTGAGCCTATACATATCGAATACAAAAAAGTGTAATCAACTAGTGATACCCAATAAAAATCAATCTGATCAACTGATGATCCCAAAAAATAAATATGTAATGTGCTACTCCTCAGGATCAGCTCTCATGCCAATAGTTGCAAGTATGCTCTCGTGATCCACCACTGAAGGCGCCATCATGGAGTGGACGTCGCCTTGCGAGTGCGAACACGACTCAAAGTAATCTTGATCCCAACAACAAGATGAGAATACATGTATGCCTCCCGATCCGCCTCCCGATCTGCCATGTACTCCTGGAACTCAATATAGCGACCACGCCTCTATATCTGCTGAAAATAGTGGCCACCGACGATCATGCTATGAGCATTGAAGTGCATCCCATGCCCATCCACTGTATCCTCATTTAGCACACTCTTCAGCATAGAGCATCGCAACAAGCAATAATCCACACCCTCCTCATTGCCCTCCGAAGCAATAACCGCGAAGATATCACCAATATGCAAAATATCTGTAAGCTGGTCATAATCTCTAGAGGAATTGAATCCCGCATCCTGATCATCATGTATCTCCTCCCAAGGCTGGAAGGGAGAAAGCACTCGCCGTACCCATGGATCAGCCCATGGTATCATGGAGCACCCTCCCCAATCATCATCAATGCATGCAGAGCAAAAACATGCAAACCGTCGAGAAAAGATCGCGGGGTGAGACTCACCTATGCTCCTGATGGAATGGAAATCAAGAGTGCCAGGCACAGAACGACAATCAAAAGGCCTCGACCGATCAAGACTCCCAATGTCCACGCACCAAAAATACCGGCTCACCACCCTATCGTCACGCGATTGAAACGAGGACGTAGCACTAGTGGATAAGTGCTGGCTGCACCACCGCACCACATCATGTGCATCCTTGAAGCGATCGGCACTGTGATGCAACTGGTATCGACGCAAAGCACGCTTCACGCAAGCACCTGCACCATCGTGCTCTCCCTTTCCGTACCCTGTCTCGAAGTAGCTCCATGTGATCGGAATGCCTGTCTCACGGTGCCATCTGTAGAACCAATAAAACTTTCTAGCGGATTTGAACTGACCGCCGCAACCGTCTGACCAAATCCAGCGCCGCTGCCATGTGACACCATGATCCCTCAAGAAACTATCATGCAAAGTGAAGCAATGCTGCACAAAATGGGCATCATGCGATCGATCATCACTAATGTAGAAGTGATACTCTCGCACAATGATGCGTGAGTCCATGGTGCTATCAATGCCATCCACATGAGCCTGTGCATGACGATAGCTAATGTGCACAAATATAGCAACCTGCAATATGGCATTGAAAAAAAAATATGACTATTGAAATAATTCAATATAATGAGGCGGGGAAAAAATCAATACTCAATCACACGTCACCTGTTCGGAGAAATAATACTCCGATTGGATCTCATGCTGTGGTGCAAAGGTGTAATTCTCCGCAAAGTCCACCACTGAGACAACCACCCCTATAGGAAATGTCCTCAAACATGCACGAAACTGACGATCCTCCCATTTCGCAGTGTGCGAGTGGCGTATGTAGCGGTACAGCTTCCCTCAAAAACAGTCAATGAATACAACACGTGGTGTCTCCTTCCCCACAAGCTGCAACCTCCTCGACTGTGCACCAACATCTAATGTTAAGGTACAGTACTCATACTGCTGCCAACGAACCATCTGCACATCACAAGTATCTAGTGCAACTCGTGGCACTCTGGCAAAGTCACCACACAAAGTACACGTGCCTTCCACACAATCAAGGGAGTGGAATAAAGCATCACCATCTCGTGTACACAATATGGAATGAATGAAGTCGCGAGGGCTAGTAGGAACCACTCCCCTATGACAATCAAGGGAACGGAATACGTCATACATCAATCCAAAATCCACATGGTAGCGACAACAGCATGTGTCACGCTCCTGAGAGCATCGCACAAACCATGGCCTGCATCGCTCAAATGACCTCTGCCCAATCTTGAACTCCGGGTGCGCCTCTACAAACTGAGTGTACAACTCAATCTGGGTACACTCCAAAAAACATGCACCATGCTCAATGTACACACCGCGTGACACCCTCTTCTGCAATGCCTTCTTGAACACTGGGGATGCTCTGCAATGCTCCTCCCAAAACTGTTGTATGAAGGACCTAGTGGAATCATCCAACAATCGATCGCTGCGAGGTGCACGACCACTTGAAGCCCAAAGAGCATCAGTCTCACTATCCTCTAGACTCTGCCTCCTAATGATGCCTACTCACAATGTGCGCGGTGCAATCTGAAGAAGACGTGAAGCGGTACGCACATGGCCTATCATATGAGGTCTACTAATGGCAGCCACAATAGCACGACGTGCTGCCAAGGCATCACTGGAGTTCCTATGCTTAATAGAAGCATAGGAACGTCGAACACTGCTAAGGACCTCGCTAGATACAACCCTATCTCTACGTGCACCAAGACCAGCAAGCCTCCTACACTCTACCAAGTCAGGGTGATCAATCAGGGACGTAAGAAGAGAAGACTGCGAAGCTGGCGTGAGGTCACAAAAAAAATACTGCACAATCTTGCTAGCACGACGACGGATAGTGGACTTCGGCAAGTCACGTCGTGAAGCAACACTGCTGCTGCAAGGTGGGGCAACGGGATCAATGGGAGATGGTAGGGTGGACGGGGGAAGGGAGGCGCCAAGCGGAGCGGGGGGAGGGGGAGGGGGAGGGGGAGGGGGGAGGGTGGAGGAAGAAGAGGTAGAGGTGGAGGCCAAAATGTAGGTGGCTAGGGGAAGGGCGGAGGCTAGAGGTAGGGGAGCAGATGAGCATGGGGGGACAATGGAGGTGGGGGTGGGGGTGGAGGTGGGATGTAGAGGTAGAGCTGGAGGTGGATCAGTGGTGGCAGCGCGAGCTCGAGCTCTAGAGGCTCTCTTGCGCTCACGAGCCTTCCGCTTGCGCTCCTCGTCAATGAGATTTGGGGGGGGGTTCCTACATCTTTCACGTCTACTAGCTCTACGGCTTTGAGAACCCATTCTCAATGAAAGTAGGATGGAAGGTGTGACAAAGTGATGAGGAGGCAAGAATGGCTAAGAATGGGTGAAATGAACCAAAACGTGGTGTCTTATAGAGAGCCTCAACTCATCCACTAGATTGCTCTTAGATTGCTCTTCATTATTATTGGTGGAGAGGTGCTAAGATTGATACTAATTGGCTTAGTTTTGGTGGAGAGGTCTGCTATGCCCAGAGCCGCGATCAGAGCTTATACCTCGATCGAGGTATTTAGTGCATTGCGCATGCATGTATGTATGAACCTCGATCGAGGTATCTGTATGTCTCCTCGGTCACATACCTCGAACGAGGTAATGTATGCCTCACACATCATATGTACCTCGATCGAGGTATTGTATGCATCTGGTTGATGTGGCACCATGCATGGTCATGATGTGGTAATATAGTCTCTTCCTGCATGGTCATGATGTGGTACTGGGCATGACGAGTTGGCATTCATGAGGTGGTAGATGACATGGCAAATTGAGGTGGAGGGATTGGTGACATGGCCAAGAGAGGAGGTATGCCAAGGTGGCATTGTGTGATCACATGGCTGATGATGTGGAATGATGAGGTGGCACATGTGGCAGCACGTGTGGCAATGTAAGGTGACATGGCAAGGAGTGATGTCACATCTGCTTGATGAGATGGCACCACGTGGTCTAACAACGTGGCATGGTTTTGATGACTCAGCCTTCCACATGGGCAGCATGCAGACTCCAAAGGCTTGCCACTAGGATCGGTGATGCTCCTAGCCTACCTCACCAAGCCTAATACCAAGCCTACCTTGTCTTGGTATTAGGCTTGGGTGGCCCTTTTTCACCCACAAAAGGGAGATTTCACTCTTGGAGGCCATATCGTACGTTCCCCTTGCTCAAATTTAACCAAAATTTTTTCCTCTTATTCATCATGCAGAGGACTAAAAATATTGACATTTTTGAAATGTTTGGTTATGTTTGAGAATTACTAGATTTATTTTTAATATTCTTTGTTGATCCTCTGAGGAGTAAAAGTAAAAATTAAACTTCAATCTTCCTAAATCTAACCGTTGGATTTGGGATTTGATGATTCAACCACACACCCTTATGTGCCTACTAACCTTCCACTGAATTGGATTTGCTTAATTATTCAAAATACTAAAAAAATGTGGTGTGCTACTAAAATGCATGTATTTTATGACTTTATTTATTATAAATAATTATTTATAATTAGATAAATCATTCAAAAAATTACCAATAAATCAAGTTAAGCTCTACATAATGCAAAGAGACCACTTACAAAGTTTCAATAACATTTAATCTAAAATGAGTGAGAAATTTAGAATTTTATATGACACTCTTTGTTCGTGACAAACGTGTGACCACCCTGGAACCATGCCGTGTGACACAAAGAAATTTTTTGTGTGTGCATCGAATTTTCGATTAGACTATACGATTGTGTGCACAATAGCAAGTGTGATGTTGTGTCAGAAGACTTCAAAGACTAGATCCATAGGGAAGTAGGTGAGATTTGCATTTTTGTGTGCTAAAAAGCTTGTTTTTCCACCTCCTTAGGATTGGGGAGTGAACAAAAAGTGGACACCCTTAGCTTGCTACCACCCTATGAAAACTTATCCTTCATTTTCTTCATTTCTTTAACAAGCCTTTTTTTAATTATAATTAATTAAAATTTTAGAATCTCATAATTATTATATCTTTTTATAGGGGGATGAAAAGGAGGAGGATGAGGAGGACATAGCTTGAGTAGAAAATATAGGAATCTCATCTCAAGAAAACAAAACTGTTCTCGCCATCCCCATTGGATGAGTCTAGAAAATAATCATACATTGCAGCAAATGGGGAAGTCATTTCATGTTAGATTTCAAGTTTGACAACAACCTCTTACTTTTCTATTCGATGAAGAGGACATTTTAATCCTCCTAAACTCCAAGAAAGATGTTAATGTGACAAATTCATAATAGCCATCCTCAGGTTTGACACAAACTTTTTCTTAACTTTTGTATTTTGTATTTCCATTGGATCAAATGAACTAATATTTTTTTCTTTTTATTGGCAGTATGGTTTTAGTACAGCTTCCTCTATATATACAAAGATGTGCATATATTGTCGATCCTCTTATTTCTAATGTACTTAGCAATAACAAGCAAGAGACCATAGATGATGTTTGCAAGTGGTTGCAACCCATTGACTTGACTAAGGCACTACTTATCTTTATTGCATATTATGAGGAGTGAATATCAATCCTTACTTATATTTTCTCTTACATTATGGAGGATTATGTCAAATAATAATTATTCTTAATTGATAATACATCTCGCATTGGAGCTTAGTGACTGTGGACATCTTAGCCAAGCAATGTTTCTTTGTCAATTCAATAACATCTATCCATGGTAGTGTGTCAGAGTAAGTATAACCTACTTGTGTCACGATTACTTTCATGAGATGCATCATATGCAATGCGCACATTCATTTTGATATCTATTATGATGTGTAGGTCAGCTCAAAAGTTGGTAGGTGCTATAGATGTAGTTATGCAATTGGAAGGTGACTTACAAGATCAAATAGAGTAGGCAACAGTGAAGCAGAATGATGGCCACAATTGTGGGTGGAGAGTCAAATATAACTGTTGTGGCGGTGAAACCTCATTGTCAACATATATAGACTTGCATCTATATGCATTTATGTCATCTATCATTAAATCATTATTTGATAACATTCTGGAGCATCTAGAGGGAACATTGGCTGCTACACCCATAAGTTGTCCTAATGTAACCGTTGTATTAGATGAAATGGGTAGCTCTTTTGATGTTAGGGTTATCATTAGCCAGCGACCTTAGGTTTTGACATTTGGTAGTGAGGAAGTTACAATACTCTCCAGACCCTTTGAAAGAGGTTAATGACAAAGTCATGATGGCAATCCTCAGGTTTGATATGGACTTCTCTTGGCTTGATACTTCAATCTTTTGATTCAATCTGCTACTAACATTTGTTTATTTATTGCTGCAGTATGGATATATCTCACTTTCCTAGATAAGTACAGATTCATCGTTTGTGTATGCTCGATTCTCTCCTTTCAGCTATATTTAGTGATACCAAGAAGATGATAGATGATGTTTGTACATGGTTACAACATTTAGACTTGGATGGCATGCTAGTTTTCTTTATGGCATATTATGAGAAGTATCATCCCAACCTTTCTTTTACTCTTTTATTTGTAATATTGTGTCAATTAATACTTAATATTGTGTCAATAAATCTTTTGTTCTTTATTGGTCATGTAGCTTACATTGGAGTCTGATAGTATGGGCTCTTGATGACAACCATTGTTGGTTTGTCAATTCATTTAGAGGCTTTCACGGCTCAGTGTTCAAGTAAGTGTTCTCTTAACATATCATTATGAACATGCATCTTACTATCTACTACACAAATTCACTTTTTCATATGTCATGATGGACAGGTCTACAAATAAGTTAGTATTTTCTATTAGAAAAATCAGGCAGCATCAAGACCAACCAAATTTCCAGACATATATTGCAGTAGAGGAGAAAAACAGGTATAGTAGTGGGTGGATGGTTGCCTACAACTTCATGTTATTCCTCAATGAAATTTTTGAACATGACTCAATAGAAGCATATACAAAGCTCGAGCTATAAGATTTTATGGCCCTACGATTGTTAACAACCTAATTGATACCATTGGGAAACAATATGATGTCAATGAAGAACCCGAGGGAGAGTCAACTCAATCACCCAAAAAAAAACAAGAGACAATTTAGTCTCCTTATGCATCACAGCCTCAAGCATAGTTGCAACTTGCAAAGAAAGAAGAGAATGAGTCTATAGCAAAAGCACTACAATCTCCACCTGAATTAGAGACTCAATGCATTCTTCCTACACAAGAAGTAGAGACTCAATGTGCATCTACAGGATCACATCTTGCGAAGGAAGAAGAGATTGAGTCTATCCCAAAATTATTACAACTTGCACCAGAAGTACAAACTCAGTGTACACAAGAAGAGATTGAGTCTACCTCAAAATTATTACAGGTTGCACCAGAAGTAGAAACTCAGTGTACATCATCTACACAAGAAGCAGAGACTCAATGTATTGTTATAGCATCATAGCCTCAGGAGGATTCATCAAACTCTATTCCATTGTAAAGCATGTAGATGACCTAAGAAACGTGAGTCCTTGAATATTTTTACCTTATTTCTGTTGACTAATGATGGTGTTTTTTTAACTTATACTAAATGTTTCAATAGATTAGGATATTTACTTATGATATTTATTCCATTTGTATTATTATTTGATTATATGTGATTCACATAAGGGGCATTTACTCATGGATACATAAGGGACATTTATCATGGATACACTTGATGAGAATTTGCGACTCAAAACAGTAAGATTACTCAAATTATGCTATAGGGTCAAAGTTTATAACATTATAGAGTCATAAGAGCCACACTTGATGAGAATTTATAAAAAACAAACTATATTAGCAATTTTAATATGATTAGCTTAGCCTGATAAAGAGCCACACTTGATGAGAATTTGTGACTCAAATTGTATTAGAAATTCTAATATGATTTGCTCAGCCCTACCAGGCTTGTTGCAGAGAATACAAAATAAGATTATCGACTATTTCAGGCCACATAGGTCAAGACCACACTAGAAGATCTCATCATTAGTCTCTCTTATCTTCTCAACAACCCAATCTTCCACTGACTCCACGCCTGTATCCTCCTCAACATAATCCTCCTCAACATAATTACGATGAAGGAAGAAATTCAAGTAGTCACAGATTGTTTCTTGATAATTTCTTTGTGAGGTCCTTATTGTTCTTTCAGGATTCGCATCAAATTACCCATACCAAGTGCTACCATAATGAAAGTTACTTAAGAAGTCTAACAGATCTTGTCGTGCTTTTATAATATTTTGTATAAGTCTTTTGCTCTCTGCTATCTTCAAAGTCTCCTCCCTCTTTGTGTGCCTCTGTGCATCAAATTCCTCTCTCTCCATCCATGTCAATTGAGAGTCTTGTCAAATTCTTGCCACTCTCCTTGCTCCTTAGACAGCAATCCATTCTTTGAGACTATTAATTTTGAACTCCACATCTTCAATGATGACAAGGACATCCATGGGTGGGAAGATGATAAAGAAAGAGAGATGGAAGAAGAAAGTTCTTACAAAGGACTAGGATGGAAGAAAGAAGAGAGTGTTTGTGGAAGGACTAGGATGGAAGAATACAAGTTCAGTAACACAATGTCAAGGGTGAGGAGTGAAGAAAATAAATAGAGCAAGAATGAGAGAAAGGTGTGTTCACTATGATAAGGATGGGTGAGAGTTGTAGTGTGTTTGCACAGATGAGTATGGGTGAATGGTCCAGCTGACACTTTAACCGATAGTGTGAAATGAAAGGTTTGGAATAAAGTCAGTGGAGCATTGGGAATGCTCTACTTTAAATGAGTGGAGCTTTGGGAATCAATACTTGGAAGTAAAAGATTATAAACAATTATTATGTTCATCTCATCAGACATTTAATATTGCAATAGTTTGCTTAATATCGTAACTTTTGAAGGTGTTTGCTAACACCATTATAAATATTATGATAGTTTGCTTATTGTAACTTTTGAAGGTGTTTTGTTAACACCATTATAAATATTATGAGAGTTAACAACTGCTGAATCTTATCTTTTGGTGTAACTTATCTATGCCATGTTAAATTTTATAATTTTGATTTATCTCCTTTAAAAATCTCTAAAAATTTGCTTAGAAGAGTGGATTTTTGTTAAATTTATCCAAAAACTAGTCCAAAAGTATCTGTAAAAATGACTTTTTGCATTGACAAGTCCAAAAATAATGAAATAAGTGTTTGTAGTATTTTGCTAGTCCTTGGTATGTGCCAAATGAGATCAGATTATGTCCAGTATATGCATCCATGAATGACTACATCTTGTGACTTGTTACCTAGTCCATAATGCTATCAATGAAGGGGATCGGAATTGGATCCAATATGGAGTCACAGAAAATGACAACAAGGGAGAGACTCCTATTCCACTTAAGTCAACAAGGGAGCCATTTTTGAAAATGGATCCAACAAGGCAATCAATAGGGAGCCACTTGTGTCATAGCCTATCATCTCCTATCTTTTGCTTGATCTCTGTAGCTACCCAGAATATGTCAATCTCACCGATAGGAAAGATATGCATCTCCATCAGTCTTGAGATTTGACACCTTGTGAGAAAACTAATCTTCTGGCCCTTGGTCTTCAACTGCTTGAGACTTTGCTTGCATTTGTTAGGATTTTCACCTCGATGTCCCTGGTATTGATGGTCATAATGGCCATAACTTATGAGCCCCAATCATGCAATACCTTTGCGCAAGGCTTACATAGTACTAATACTAGATAGGCATTCACTTCCATAACAATGGCACAGACTTACTATGTAGTGGACTCCTCTAATTGTTATCACAACACCAAAAAGCATGCCTTTACACCTCATAAGTCTCTAATCTTCCATACATACTCAAAACGGAGAGGGCTTCAAATTATTTAGCTTATCCTCTTCACAAAGGTTTTTGAAATGGTGTTCACTTTTGGGCTTCATCCTCTTCACAAAGGTTTTTGAAATGATATTCACTTTTGAAATGGTTTTCAAATTATTTAGCTTCATCCTCTTCACAAATGTTTTTGAAAACGTATTCACTTTTGGGTCACCATCCACAATGACTTTTGGATTTTTCTACTTTTAAATATTTTCCATGATTATTGGGATTGCCTTGTCACTTGGAATGGTCTGCATTTTCCAAAAAAATCAACTTTATTTGTTTGGAAATCCTTTTATTTTCTATGTTGATCACCAAGTATCATCAGGCTTTCAAGGATGATTGGTGCACTTGATATTATTGTTATAGGAGTTCAATTTCAAGATGATTCATAAATCACAAAAGTACCATGTGCATGCAAATTACCTCTTGCATTTACTTGCACTAGGCCAAGCACAAGGAGTCACTTTTTTTAGCTACTAGATGTTCAATTGTTTCTTGTTTTTCATGAAAAGAGCGTGTATTACACTATATCATAAGATATTTACAAAAAATTTATCTGCCCCACCATATAGCAAAATAGGGGAGACACATCATGTTTTGACCATAAAATTAACCAAGCAGTAACCCTACCTAACACTAGAGCTGCAAAAAAAAAAGATGGGCTCTCAAAGCCAAGACTTCTATCATCCTATTCCTATTTGATACATAGCCGATGGTGGTAAACAACACTGACAACTAGGGGATTGATGAGAGTATTTGAATTCTCATTGGCCTGCTCCATCTGCTCTTTCCTCGAGGCAACCTAAGTAGTGAATCAACGAGAATTTGTCTTTGGAGTTGATGATGCCACTAGACTAGGCAGAGGATAAGAGTCTTGAATTGGGACTATTGGGGGGGACTAAAAATGGTGAGTCCACCGACCCCTTTCCATGCAAAGGATTCTTAAGATTTCAAGATAGACCTGCTTCCACTAGGAACATCCTGTGGTGGCCTGGTCTCTTGTATGTGGCTTGAGGGATATTTTCTTCAAATGTGATGGGAGAAGAAATGGGCACACCAAGAATAGGTGCTAAAGAATATATTGGGGGCTTTTGGGGAGGAGGAACTTTGAAGGTTGGAGCTGGCAAATCCCCTTGGGGGGAAGGAGGGACAAAACCAAAATTTCTTTCTGTAGAGAAACCTCAAGAAACAAGGTTAGAAGCAGGTAACTAGAGGATAGTGGAAGGGCTCCTAGGGGGAGTTGGCTCTACGAGCTTGGTTCTGGGGAGTAGGTCCTTTACCTTCCCTTTCCTGCACAGGGGAGTCCTCCTTAGAAGCTTCATCTTTGTCAAATGCTTTACTTATAAGGTGCCACATTTTTGTTGCAAGTTTGATAATAGCAACATCTTTCTGCACATAATTGTGGAACTGCTGCACTAACATATCGCACTAACATATCCAATTTCTCCGAATTCTCAAGGTGAGCCTCACACATGTTAGAAAAACTTATCCTGCATCCATGTACTTCCCTCTAAAATCATTCGAACATTTTTGAACCCAAATGCTCCATAAAACATTGCTCCTAATAATAGTCCAATCAAACTACATTCTTGAGGGTACATCCCCCACTAGAATGGGGGAAGTTTGTTATATTACTCCTAACCATATCCCACACTTTGACAGAATGAATGCAATTCATAAAAGTATGCGGGATATACTCCACTCTCTTTTGTACCTTTGACATTTTCCATCACTCTGTCCAATCTTCCTTACCCTACTAGTAGCCCGCACATGGCTTTATGTATGATTAACCAGAGCAAATAAGCCTTTTTTTTTAGTATGCCCCTTTGCTAAACTCTATCAACTCTCTTAAACCAAGTCTGGGCATTATCTCTCCCATTCCACCTTCTGTTGTGCTCTTCAAACAGTTCCTCCTTTGAGCATCCATTATCACTGGAAGTGGAAGAAAAGAGTTATGTCCTATCCATATGAATTCTTTGATGGAAGGCTACAACCTGCCTCCCATCCTAGAAAGATATTTCATGTCCCACACATCCCTCCTCTCTTGTAATAAGGAGATTTCAAACCTATTTAGCATGTACTCTCTCTTCAGCAAATCATCCCCTTTCCACTGAACCCTTGTCCTGTCCCAAAGATTTATCCAAATTGTCAATCCTTTTTTCTTTAACCACACTGCATCTTTAATCACTCTATCTTCTAGGGGTTGGTTACTATGGATGATAGATAACTAGATTAGGCCTTTACTATAGAAAGTGCCTATCTTTCTAGAAATTCCTTTTGACACCATGAAAGGTCTAAGAGTCTCCCGTGATTTCCATATACCCTTCCAAAGTTTTGAACCTTTCGCAACACAAGGCTCTCTCTCTCTCTCTCTCTCTCTCTCTCTCTCTCTCTCTCTCTCTCTCTCTCTCTCTCTCTCTCTCTCTCTCTCTCCCTCCCTCCCTCCCTCCCTCCCTCCCTCCCTCCCTTCCTCCTTTGTCAATGAATAGGGCATCAAAGTTAGACACTATTTTGGGTCTAGCTCTATCACAAAGACTTCTTGCTTTCGTTGTTTTATTAACCTAAATTTTGGTTCCCCCAACATACATTGTAAGTGGTTAGCCACCACTCTGAGAAGCTTTGATTCCTCCTTGACCACCCTTTCCTCAACTAATAGTGACTCAATGCTTTCTTGTACATGCTTTCCCCTTAGCATTATAAACATAGGATCCTCATTTTCCCTATCCCCCTACTATCCCACCACTCTCTAGTGTATACTTGAACCTATTGAGCTTCAATGGAAGCTTCTCATCTCAGTTGTGCCTTGCACTCTCTCAATTTGACTTGGCCCTCAATTGAAGAGTCACTCTCTAATTCATGAATTTTGTCCTCCAAGTCTTTTCTTTGTTTGGCTCGAGCTTTGTTTGCTCTCTTTCTCATGGCTTTCAAAAAGTTCTTCATCTTGTCGATTACTTTGAGCCACTTATCAATGATATTTGTTGTGCCTCTAAAAGCTAAATGCCATGTTTTGGTGACCTCTTGAACATAGGGTAATTGGAAATAGGATGGGTTCCAGGACTTAGCCTATTTACCTTTACTCCTATCCATTCTTAACAAGATTGACTTGTGATCATAAAAAGGGGAGAGAAGAAAAGGTAGCACATATATATTAAGGAGGGACTCTTCAAGACCGATTTAGATAGATATATCCTATTAATTCTTGGCTCTCCTATGACAATCCAATCCACATCTCCACATCATGTAGTCCACATCATAGGGTGGCTACTTTAATTCTTTCCTATACCATACCTTAGCCTTTAATCTATGTGCTCATGGCACCATATCTCAACACCTCCCCTTGGTGCCATGATCCATTGGCTACCACAAGGTGGTCAAATGTGAGTTTACATTCCATCACCTCCCCTTAGTGCATACATTACTACTTAAGGTGGTCAGATATGGCTTTTACATGTCAATACCTCCCCTAGGTGCTCTCATAGCTACTCTTAGGTGGTCAGGTTTGATTTACAAACGTGTGGGCTGAAGGTGGCAAGGTTGTTGCTTTTCAATGCTTGATGTTGATGGCATTTGCTTCTTTGCTTGATGTAGCTTGATGCATGATGCTTTGTTCTTCCATGTGCCTTAATGATTTATGTGTGGATGCCATGCTTTGTGCTATGGTCATCTCATACACTTGTGCTTTTGGCATACTTTTTGCTTTCATGCATTGCTTTTCCATTTGTTGCAAAGCTCTTACCACTAAGAGCTTTGTTTTGCTTCAATGGTAGTGCCTAATTGCTAACAACAATGATTCTGATCTGACAAACGCGTAGAGCTCAAAAAGGTGGTCACTTTTCCTTTTGGAGCATGTGCAAATACTTCTTAGATTGGAAGTTATGGCTTGTCGAAGTTTCTATGAAGAAAAGGGCCTTGATGATGTGTCACAGGCCGTTCACATGTAGCTTACAAATTGTGCTTGGCAAGGGGTTACTGTGCTAAGGTAGCCCTATGCCACATGGCAACCTTTCAACTCAACTGAGTTAACCCAAGGCTAGATAAACTTAACGATGGTCCAACTAAACCAAGCAACCATAAGCTTAACCAAGGTTTAACTTAGCCATACCCATACCCAACCTTATCTGCCACGTGTCCTATCAAGGGACTGCCACATGGCCTAAGGTTCAATCCTTAGAAAAAAAAGAAAAAATTTGAAGCTTTCTCTGCATGAGCTTTGACGACAGCCGATGGCGCGCAGTGGAGAGAATTGGAGAGCTATGGCAGCTCGATGTGTCAGAGGAGTAGCCTCCGTTGAGAGAAGGCTCGAGCTGTGGAAGCCTTCATTGGAGGTCATTGCAACTTTGTCATTGTGTCGCGTTGCTCATCATTGGCATTGAAGAAGGAGGTCGTAGGAGCGTAGGAGATTGAGTGCAGATTGGCGTTGCCTTGTGTGAAACCCCCGCATTGGCCTCGGTGCCATCCTCAGCGCTGGGCTCTTCGTCACCTCCTTTGTCATTGGATTCGTCACCCTCATTGCCTCACCTTTCATCTTGAAGCCTCTCCCCTTCGTCAGCGACATCTACTTCTACCTCATCACAGTCTCGCTCCTCACCTTCATCTACATGAGCGGGAAAGTCTACCTATGGCAGGTTGCCAGACTCATAGCCTTGTATATCTCCTTCATGATTGTGGTATTTGGCATGGATCACACTAGTGGAAAGACGAGAGCTCTCAAAGCCTCGATGTCAAATCTAGATCAGAATGGCGATCCCAGCTTGATGAAGCATGTTAATGGTCGTTCTGAGGGTGCAGGGCTGACGACTAATCAAGATGTTTGCAGTTCCAGATGCAAAGCTACTGCCATCAAGCGAGTGAACCTTGCTACTATAGACACTAGGAATTCTTCTTCTCCTAGCAAGGTTTGTGAGGAACACTGTGCTTATGTGAAGGACCAAGAGCAATCCGTGAGCTTGTTATCAGCTCCTATGCAATCTCTATTTCAACAATTGAAATCTTGAAATTCGTGAGCTTATGATCGATGCAAGGGGTCTCTACGTGAAGGCAGCTTGTCGATGGAGCAGTGGAGACTCGAGGCGCCCTTGGCTATAGCATTGTGGTTGAGTCGATTGAGGCTGTTGTTGTCATGGCTGAAACCTTCAGCTTCATATTTCCTTACTCCTCATCTACAAGCAGATCTCCTCTCTTGAAGAAGTCATTCAAATCTCCCTCTTTCCCTTATGAGAAGAACTCTCATACACAAGTATATAACAACGAAAATCTCTTTACTCTCATAAGAGAAAGTGAATAGCAAAGGGTGGATGAAAATTTCAAGAATATCACTCAAGAGAAAGCATGAGAAAACATGCCTATAACTAATCAAGGAGAGCAAGACCTCAGCTCCAATACCTTGTGAAAGTGTGGATCGTGCTCTCCTAGTGCAATGTGGAATTAGCAAAAGCTCAAGAGGGATTAAACCATAGAAGAAACTCCATGAGAGACATACGGTAGGCAATACTCAATCTATTGCAATGTGTGTGTGTTCAACAATACATGATAGGACTCTTATACAGAGAGTTCCCTTTGAATAGTCAACACTTGTGGGATCCTCTAATCCACATCTCTCCTTGTGGATATCCTCAATCCACATCTCCACATCATGTAGTCCACATCCTAGGGTGGCTACTTTAATTCTTTCCTATACCATACCTTAGCCTTTAATCTATGTGCTCACGGCACCATACCTCAACATCACTCCCCACCTTGACCTCTTGAAGTGCTAAGAATTCAAGTATCACATCTAGCTTCTTAAGCCATCTCTTCAAAATAATAGGTTTAAGATCATTTGAAGCCCTTGTAATTAAAACTTAAGAATGAGAAGCTGTCTTTGCTATCGTTATACATCCTCACTGAGCGTTTTTATTTCTTGTTTTCTTAAATTGTATTGGGCTATGTATAGGAGAGATAACAAAGCCCCTTGACAATCTTTTTTTCACCCTAGACTCCAAGTTGGTGGAGTCTCTTAAGCTCTACTTAGATCTTGCCTCTTTGCTCTGCTGGCTCTTTTTCTCCATCTACCCTATTTTCTTGCTTTTGACAACCATAAAGGATGGGCCCTCATTCTCCATATTAGTTGGGCAAGATTGAAGCAACTATTCCTCAAAATTTGGGCATTTGGTATGACTTCTTCAACTCTTCCTCTGAGCTAGATTCATTTAGAGTCTTCTACCTCAAGACTTTGAAGGAATTTTTTGTCTCCATTACCATACTTTTACCATTCTCCCAATCCTTCTTCTCTAGAGGTGGAGATTATTTAAGTTCCTCAAACTTTTCTTTCCCCTTATTTTTTTCCTGTTTAATTGCATTGTCCTCCTTTACTTATTCGTTCCTTCAATGACTCAATCTAGATGGGCAATCTAATAAAGTGGCCTCTTAAACCACACAAAAAGGAAGAATTTGGATTTTATTTTATTTTTAACTTTCTAAACCAATTCACAACCATCACCATCTCCACTCTAATGGTGGCTAAGGGATCAATAGCTAGGTCCATTAGAACATAGGCCTAAGGATTTCCTCTTCGGCTAATGAATTTTTCATCTTCCAACCCAAGAAATTGGCCCAAATGGGCACAGAGCGAAAAGGGCAGGGGCAACAAGTCCTAGAATTCCACTCACATAACAGCTTTGGAAGGGGGCGGCACGTTTGAATTGAGGCGAAGTCCCACATTTGGATAGAGACTATTGGTTTTAGATTATCCAAGTCCCATTTTCCACCACAGTGCAAGCCACGTCAAGCTTTTCGAAAATGGCTTGTTTCTAAGGAAATGAATGTTCATGCTTATCTGTCCTTTTTGGGCCTAGGCATTGTGAACCCAACCTTCCAAGAAGACTGTTGGTGTCCTCGGACCATGAATATAATTGATAATCGCACTAGTGCAAATCCATTTTGTCATCTCATTCAAACTCCATTGTGAACCTTGAACCACAGTGCAAGCCACCTCAGGCTTTTCGAAAATGGCTTGTTTCTAAGGAAATGAATGTTCATGCTTATCTGTCCTTTTTGGGCCTAGGCATTGTGAACCCAACCTTTCAAGAAGACTGCTGGTGTCCTCGGACCATGAATATAATTGATAATCGCACTAGTGCAAATCCATTTTGTCATCTCATTCAAACTCCATTGTGAACCTTGACACAAGGAAGCATACATGAAAAATACTCCCCATCTGGTTGAATAACTCCTTGATCGGTTTTGTCATCTCTCGCGCTCTTTTAGAAGATCTTTTGGGCATTGGTACTGAAAACTTCCCACAAGCTTTCTTTGGGAGTGGCGGAGCTTTGAAGATGCTCCTGAATCCACCTTGGATAGCCCCATTGTTGTAAGAGAGTTAGCCTTGGAGTTGGCACAAGGGCTAGAGCTGCGTGCCTTCTTCTTCTCATTTGATTGCATGTTGGAAGGAATGGGATTATTTGCTCCTTTGACATTTTGTGGCATCAAAGTTTGACGTTAGCTATCACTTGACCTTAAAGAGAAGCCCATTTGTCTCGTGTTGTTATCTGACGCTCTGTTGATCTCAACCAAGAAGCGCTTAAGGGCTTCTACTTCCTTAGAGCTGTCATGCAAGTCCTTTTCCTTGAGATGCAGAGTGAATCTAGTAAATGAAATGAAATGACCCAAAATGTCATTTTCCTCATTGCCTCCATCCTTGTCGACTCTTTGTCGACATCATTTTCCATAGGTAACGACAAGCTAGCATGCACGAGTGGGATGCCAGCAGCTACTTCAAAAAAAATTGTTGGCAACCTGTCACTAGCAGTCTTGCCATTATAAGGTGTAGTAGAGAAGATAGCAGAAATTTGGGGGAGGAGGCAGTGGATGTCCTATCTCCTCCATCAATAGAGGAGGCCATCTCCTTCCCATTGATGCTCAGCTATTTGTAGTTGGCATCTCCAAAATTGAGTATGACAAGATGCTCTCTCAAGAATATGTCCCGAGAGACAAGTGAGACACCCTGTACTAAAAGCTTGGAGGTGTAGCATGCTGATCGAAGGTGCTGATCGAAGGCCAACTCTACTGCCAAGGAGTTGATGGGGTCTTGCACAAATGGGCTCTTCCCCATGAACGAGTGATGGTACTCAATGAAGCACATATGAGACTTGTGGGAGGTCAATTTACTGCAGAATTCACACAGCTCAAAAGTTACTCCAAGCAAGGCTATAGTGGAGCACCCTATTCTAAGATGCCCATGCTAGTTGCTTGAAGTGTGATGTGTGTCAATGAAGGGGACTCATATCACCGCAACATCACATGCCCCTCAACCGAAGTCATCTTTGGAAAGCATCCCAATGATGGGGCTTGAATTTCATGGGTCCATTCAAGAACTCGGCTCATTATAAACAAAAAAAGTATATCCTTGTTGCCAGGGATTATGCCATCAAGTGGATAGAAGCCAAGACATTATGGGATAGTTTGATGGCCACATTCATCTATGAGCATATCATTTGCAAGTATGCTTAGAAACGTCGAGTTCTAAGGTTGAACACCAGTAAGAAATGCCGAGGGGTAATGAAACAAGCTTACCTAGAAGGGCTCATCCGTCTATCCAAAGTGTTGTGGTACGAGTTTCTCCATTCCTCCAACTCTGTGAAGTTTGAAACCAAGGTTGCCTCTCATTCTCCTATGGCGTGCCATTTCAGGTCTGATAGCTCTCTACTGCCAATGTGCGAGCTCCCATCCGAGGAACATTCAGTTGCTGTAGGTTTGCAGGGGGTCCCGACGAGTATTTGGTTGTTGTAGTTTTGCAAGGGGAGAGTGCAAATCCAAGGCTCCTCACTTTCTGTGCAGGTTTCAATAGAATAGTTCATGATGCTTCTCCCACCCTAGAGGGAGTTTCCTTGAAGGGTGTGCTTTGGCGTGACGGCCAAAATCCCATTACTTCATGATAGTCCACGCCTTCCAGTTTGTAGTACTCCATAATACCGTGGCTCTGCCTCAAGGGGATCCTCCTAATGTTCCGTATCTATTGATGGTCCCCATGCAATCAATACCCTACCCTCTTCCACTTTCTTCATAAGTGTATTCCATTTTCAGAGTGGGAATAACCCTAGAAGTATGGGGAGCGAAAATATGTACCCATAACATTTCCCATCAATTTCTAATTCCCACTTGTCGTGTTTATAAATTGCTAGAAACAATGTATGTGAAACCATCCAGTCGCTCCCAATGTTGTCTTTATGATGCCCTCCTATCATAAGAAGTTCGCTTGATAAATGGACCATTAAGTCCATACATAGATGGTGAGAATAGTTATGCAAAGGTGGGGTTCAAAAATTGTGCCCATAACCTTATTTGGGTTATCTGGGGCCTATAAGCCAAGCATGTCCATTAAAATTCCTCCATCCCCTTAACAATATCCTTTATGATCCCATCAATTTCTAACTCCCACTTGTCATGTTTAGAAATTACTAGAACTGATGTATGTGAAACCACTATTCACTTATTCCCATTGATTAATAACTTTGGGAAAAAGACATTCCAAATTTACCAAATCTCATAGTACACATAAAGAACCAAAAAATCCAACAAAGTGAAGGCACCTTTTTTTCAACTTTCAATAATAATATCCAAGGTCATCAAAACAAGTGCCAGGATACTCCTCTCCTATACCAATGTGGGGGGCCATAGCATGAAAGTCATGTGGCCCCATCATGCACACCTGGGGTCACAAGGGTCCCCAAGGGGGGGTGTGTGTGTGTGTGTGTGTGTGTGAAGGCACCTTTTTTTCAACTTTCAATAATAATATCCAAGGTCATCGGAGTGTTAAACAAGTGCCAGGATACTCGTCTCCCATACCAATGTGGGGGGCCGTAGCATAAAAGTCATGTGGCCCCATCATGCACACCTGGGGTCACAAGGGTCCCCAAGGGAGTGTGTGTGTGTGTGTGTGTGTGTGTGTGTGTGGGTGGGTAGGTGGGTGGGTGGTCCACTCAGTTGTAGATGTCATTCATGATGATGGGATTCCCCTTTCTTTTCCTTTGGCTACTACAAATTTTGGTCTTGGTATGCATTACAGATTCATGTGGCAAACTATAATTGGAATGCTTCAGCCTTTTCAGCCCAATCCGCCTTTAGAGCTTGAGGACCGTCTTCAGCACTAGACACTTTCTTCTCTAGGGTCATCTTGTCGCCCTTAGAGGCTATCACATATTACTGTCTCCTCCTTATATAAAGTGTTTTTGCCTCCCCCATGGGTTTCTCATAGGCGAATCAGCTTTGGCAAATGAATTGCACTGCCAAGTGGTGGCGGAAGAGATTGAGACAGATTTGGAGTTTAAAATTTCCACTCCAACAACAGGTCTTCTTGTGGTGGTGAGTTTGTTGGGAGTTCTTCCATCTGGGCAACTTTTGGCGCACACGAATATTACTTCGACTATTTGTCGTAGATGTTTGGCTCCAGGGGAGTCTGTGCCTCATCTCCTTTGGCATTGCTCCCATACTCGTGGTTTTTTAAGCTTCCTTGGGCAACGTTTGCGTGCTCGCTTTCCAAATGCTACCTTTGGAAAGTTCTTATGGATCTTTGGGATACACCCACCTAGACAAGATTTTGATCTGTTTTTTGTTTGGGTTCGCTACTGGGCACTCTGGACTCTATGGAAGGATAGAAATCATAGTCTTTGGAGATCCTACTTTTTCACTTTTTTCTTTCTTCAGACACTCTCTACAGCAATCTTTCTATGATTGCTTGCAAACGCGATGTATTTTTCCACATCCCGTTTGGGATAGTGATTCTGTAATATAAAGCAACAAAATTTCACCCAAAAAAAGTGTGTACACACACACACATAAAGCGGGTTGGTTAATCTTACATGCAGTTATGAGGTGTTGCACATGACTTTACCAGCCTATATGAGGGGTTGTGGCCTACCCTCCAGCCGACCTGTACATCAGGGAGCCGACTCCCTAGGTGCCTCCACACAACCCTAGAAGGGGCTCAAGGACAACCCTAAAAGGGAGCCTCTCCTCAACACTGATTTGGCTGCCACTACCCTAGACTACCGTCACGGGGGGGCAAGCACACCCACAACACAGGCCCTCACTCTCTATGCTAGCCACTCACTAGGCGGGCACACCCACAAGCAAGGCCCTCTCTCTAGGTGACATCAGGAGATGTTGACCTCTAACACTCCCATGCTTCATTTGTTGTAGCCACCAACTGGATATGGGGAATCATGGCATACATAATCGTCGTGATTACCATAGAGAGAACGACTGCATCATTCAATTTTCACTCCCTCACTTTATTTGAATCTACCAGCATTGCGACTTTCCCCATGGTAGATACCATATCAACAGGCTTTAGCTCCGTTCCTCCTTCGTCACTTCCCATATCTCCCTCGCTCCTAGATGGCTCCAAACTTTGACTTTCCAGATTAAATAATTCATTCCATCCAACTTTCCAGTCTCGCCAAAGTTTGGTATGAGCGAGCTGGTTGCCATGGAAAGGGTGTAGATGACATGAAGTAGATATCTTGCACCATCTGCAAGCCAAACACACTTGAATGTGGACGTTCCTTCCTTCTTGGCAAGGATGCCATCCTTCAGTTTGTAGAAGGTCTCGGTCTTCATTTGTTGGGCTTTGAATCACTAGCATAAGGCTATCCTTGGATGGCAACCTTGGGCTCTGAAACCATGTAGAAAAACATAGGGTAGTTGCTTGCTATAGGTAACTCCCTCATGGTGGAAGATTTACCTCAAGGACTTCATGAAAGGCACAACTCAATCTCGTGTGCTTACCAAACAATAAAGAGAGCAACAACTCAAATGTACAGCTAAAAGGGGCATCGATAGCCATCAAGGCCTCCAGCATCTCGTCAGTAGTGAATGGTGCCATCAACGTCGCCTGCATGCTGGGCTGAACAAGGGCTGGAATGTGCCTCCACACCTCCTCGCGGGAGCGTCGAGTACGAGGGGCAAGCTGCTCCTATTGGAAAAGAGTCCTGTAGAAGTCGGTAGCCAATCCCAAGACCTCACCCGGATCGGTAACGATGTGCTGTCCTAAGACTCCGTAGCTGATCACCTGCTGCTCTCTGGCCATGCATTCTGAAGAACTCCCTGCTCATCCGGTCGCCCTTCCGAGCCCAGTATGAGAGGGAGGCGTGATAGGAAAACTCTGAGCGACGCTGGAGAGTCTCCTCAAGAAGGGCTCTCACTCGAAGGGCCTGGATCTGAAGCTCCTCCGAGCCCGGGGCTGCCTGCTGGAGTCGCTGAATGGAGGCGAGGTCCCTACGAAGAGCTCTCTCTCTGCCCCACCACTCCTGGCGAACCTGAAGGACTGCGAGCTAGCAAATCTGGCTGGACTCCTTCAAAGCCTGCGCCACCGAATCTACCAGATCCACGCACTCGCCCCAATCTCTGTCCCAAAGGCTACCGATACTACTGCGCACCTCCTCCCTCGAGAAGATGGAATCGGGAATCCGGCATGAACGGGGAGGAAGGGACTGAGCTGCCGAGTCCATGATAAGAGCACAGGCGCGTGGTCGGAGAGTGTCGTCCCCAGCACTATACCCGCCTGACCACCTCTGCTGATGGCCCAATCACTGACATAAAATCTATCCAGTCTCTCCAAGAGTCTGTCTCCTCCTGCGGAAGCCCCACGAGAAGTCCAAGCTCCCGTGCCAATGGCGGAAGGACGGGTCTCTGTCGCGAAGATAAAGGAGTCCCAAGCGGACTGCTCTGCCTGAGCCATACCTGTAAACTCTGGTCCTCTGCCCTGCTGGTCCTCCCAAGTCTCCAGATTGTTGAAGTCACCTCCAACAATCCAGGAATCCATGTCTGGGAGAATCCCTGTGAGTGTCCTCCAGAAAGTGGCTCTGCATCGGAGGTCTGTGGGAGCATAGATGTTGAGGATTCCTATTTTGGAACCCTCCAATTCTAGGCCAACCCAAAGTGCACGGCCTGGAATCAACGTACCATGACTAAAAACTCCCTGGGCAAACAGCTCGCACACGGAAGTACAGACACCGCCACTCCTCCCCTGTGCACCAATCGAGGGCTCCCAATAAGTGTGAGAACGTCCAAGGAGGATCTTCCCACAGCTACGGGAATGAGCCTCTGAAAGCTTATGCTCCTGGAGCAGAAGTATATCCAAGCGACCAATCACTGCTGGCTGAAGTTCCTGTCTCAAGATGAGCTTCCTAGGACCACGGGTGCCAGAAGAATGAAACCCGTTCACATTCCAAGAGACAAGGTGTAAGCTCATGGTGAGGACTAGTAGGCTGCGAACAACTGTCTGCTCGTGGCTGATGTCGATGAAGAAGCTGACATGTCGGAATGGAGGCGTTGACGCTTTTGAGAGGGTTTGAAGGGGGAGGCGGGGTCGTCCTGCCCGTCCTTCAAAACTTTTAGCAAAGGCGTGAGGCCTTTAGTGCCATGGACAAACGCTTTCTCGAGCCAACTCGAGATCTCTGAGGTAGTCATCCCGTAGAAGGCTCGGAGTTTCTGAGGAGTCCAGGCTCTGACATCCTGGGGAAGGGGCCACGACAGAGGGGGCCTAAGGATCACAATCAATCTGAAGCGCTTGGCGGCGCAGCGCTACCGCAGGCGCACGTCACCCTCGGACCACTGGGTCTCGAGAAGCTATCCACCCGACGGGCCTATCCAGGAGCAAACATGAGCATGCGTCTGCTCTTTGAGAGCCTCCCAGACCGAGTCGTCTGTCCAAGTCTCGGTGCCGTCGCTGAGAAATGTGAAAGCAAAGCTAGGGCCATCCCTCGGGGCCAAGGCTGCGATCTTCCCATCCACCCCTTTACGGAGCAGGAAGATACTGATGTCGAGACAAGCAGGGAAGGTTCCAAGGTCGGCCACATCCAAGTAGTCCAAGGGGCCAGATCTGTAGAAGTCGCAAGGAAGCTCTCTCTCCTGAAGCTGAGGCCCGCCAGAGTCTGCAACTGAGGGGGTCGGGCTAGCAGGCAGGGAAGACTGCTCCAGGGGTGGTGTAGACTCGGGGTGTCCTGCCTGGGATGGGGAAGGGGGAGGAGGCTGAGGGTTAGGCAACTCAGACTTCACGAAAGCGACTAGCGAGGGGGGCGGAGGAGGGGGAGTGGGGGCTGCCCGCGGCTGAGGAATCATCGGTGCAGCTGACACTACAGGAGAGCTGAGAGGGGCGGCAGGAGGTGAAACTGGGGCTGGGGCTAAATAGGAAGAGGAGGGGGCTGAGGAGGAAGAGGCGGGGGCTGATGCTGCGGGTCGGAAAGAGGAGGGTGCGACTGGGGAAGGGACTGGCGCTGAGTGGAAGGGGGCTGGGGAGCGGAAGAGAGGGGGAACTGAGGCTGCGGAGGGCGGGCTACAGTCGAAGAAGCAGCTCTCCCAGGACCCTGGGACGGCTGCCTGTCAAGTCTCTGAGGCGCTACTGCAGGTTGGGTAACCTCTGCCTCCTTGCCTTTTTCAGAAATCTTCTTATTATTTCCTCTTTTCCTTCTGACCTCGGTGCAGCCGCCAGCCATCTCTGGACCAGACTCCGGCTGCCTCTACTCCTCCTGACGTGGCTGCCCGGAGGAGGGGGGAGGGGGCAGAGGGGGGGGATGGGGGGGGGAGAGAGGAGCTGGAGAATCGTGGACAAATAGCAGCCAGGTGCCCAAAGCCGTGACACCTCAAGCACTGGCTTGGCTGTCCTGTGACTACCATGCTCTGGGTAATGCTGCCAGCGCCTGTCACGATCTCAATCACTGCAGGGAGAGTCGCAGGGTCTGCCACAGCCACACGGACTCGGGGGGCTCCTGCCGCAGTAACCGCGTCGACGAAAGTGTCATGCATTACCCAACCAAAGTGGAAGCCCAGGTCCCTGACTATCGGCCGCAACTCAGCAGCAAGGCTTGAAAAAACTAGCGTCACTAGGTGGCGAGGTATGCGAAAACGAGCATCAAAATCCGCTGCGTTGAATCCACGGTACCAAGGGACTATCATGATGATCTTTCCATCCACAAAATGGGAGAACCAACAATCAGGTTGCTCGCAGCTTTCGCAGTGGAAAGTTTAAGCCAGAAGATGCCCCTTCCCATAAGGGCCACCTCCTCGATGTGGCTATCCTCTAGCATGAGAGTGGACTGGAGCCAGTCCCTGATGGTTGATCTGGAGGGAGAGTGTCCAATGACTCTGCCATAGACGGAAGTAAGGGCAAAGTCATTGGCAACCTCTTGTACCTGAGACGATTGTTGCTCTGTCAAGATAACGCGGTAGGCATCTGGAGAGGGAGGGTTCGGCTGGGCCTCCGATTCCGGGCAGGGAGCCGCCATACCGCCAAGACAAACTGCGAGACCTCCGATGAAGAAGAGGGTGCCACCCAAAAAGGGGGGGAGATAGACGAGGGGATGGAGCCTGGGTGTAACGAAGAAGGGTGAGGCGAGACGAAACGAAACGAGGCGGGTGGGGGAAGCGGAGGCGAAGGCGAGGGCGGAGGCGGAAGGCAGAAGGGGTGGAGGGCGGAAGGCGGAGGCGAGGGCGGAGACGGAGACCGAAGGCGAGGGGGAGGGACAGCGGTGGAAGCGAGGGCGGGAGGCAGAGGGGGAGGGGGGAGGGCGAGGGGCGGGGGCGGAGGTCGGAGGGGCGGAGGGGGGTTAAGGGCGAGGGCGGAGGACGGGTGGGGGTGGAAGGCGAGGGGGCGGGGCGGAAGGGCGGAGGGGCGAGGGGCGGGCGGGCGGAGAGCGGGGCAAGGGGGCGGGGGCGTAGCGAGGGGCGAGGTGAGGCGGGGGTGGGGGGGTAGCGAGGGGCGAGGTGAGGCAGAGGGGCGAAGTAGGGGCGGGCGGAGGGCGCGGTGAGGGCCGAGACGAGAGGTGGGGGGGTAAGGCGAGGGGCGAGGCGAGAGGTGAGGCGAGGGTGGAGGGGCGGAGGGGCGAGGGGGTGAGGGCGTGGAGGTGGGCTGAGGCGGGGGAGTGCGGCGAGGGCGAGGGGGGCAGGCGAGAGCGAGGGGGGCGAGGGCGAGGGAGAGAGGCGAAGGAGGGTAGGGAGGTAGAGGCTGCGGGAGGGAGGGAGGGGGGCTCGCAGGAGCTCCTTATGAGGAGGACATGGGGGAAGATGACTAAAAGTTTAGGATTGGAGAAAGGGGGTAGAATTAGGGCTGCCATGTAGGCAGCACCTTGGGTCCCACATGGGCGGAACACATACCTCCTTGTTGAATTAGTTTTAGGGCAGCTTCAAGGGCCATCCTGGCCAGCATCAATGGCTGGTAGAGACCCAGGAGAAGGGGATGTACGGAGGCTGGTGCAGGCCCTGGTACGGGCAGGAACTGTGTCAGCAAAAGGACATTGCCCAGGAATCCTGGTTGTCCTGTTCAGGTCAGCCAATTGAGGGCTGCAGGTGCAGGTCGGGTCTGCAACATGGCATGTCGGCCGAGTGCCAAACTGGGTCAGCAGGTAGGTTGGTCAGTCAATTGGCTGACAGACGTCAGCCAGTCTGCAGCAAGCCCTAGGGCCAGTTGGCTATTTTGGGGGCATACAGTCCCCTATATAAGGAGCCCTGCTTCCAGGTAGCCTTCAGTACTCGGCCTGCAGATCAACTTGGAGCAGTGAAGAGCGGTAGGGACCCCAGTGATCATCACGTCGAAGGAGTCATTGTAGGCACAACAATCCCCGACATCGACGGAAGAACTAGGTGCAGACCTATACTCTGTAGGAGAGCATAAGGAGTGTGTTGAAGGGAGCCTTGTCTGCAGTGAACCTTAGAGCATAAGTTGCAGGAGTCCTCTACCTTTGAGCAGCTACTGATGCAGCAAACGGAGCCAGATTTGGTGCCTTACCTTAGTGATTGTTCGCTGAATGTGTCGGTAGTTTTTTCACTTGGTTTTCACAATTCCTTTTGGCTCTACATCTGACTTCTCTTCCAGATTTGCGTTGCTCTCTTCATTGTTCAGTAAGCACACGAAGTTGAGTTGTGTCTTTCATCTGTTGTCTTGTTTTGGGGTAAATCGAGGGGAATTGGCCTGTAGCAAGCAACCACCTTACGATTTTCTACAGGGTACTAGCACAAGGATGTCTACGATTGATGCTGCCATTCAGACTCTCTGGTGAGACGAAGCCAGCAAGCCGTGCAAGATGGCAGGGCAAGTTACTCTAGGATAGGTGTTCTTATGACAGTGATGGGTGTAAGTCTCAGTTCCCCTTGGGTATTCAGAATCTTGAATGAATAGAGGCTAAAGCTGGAGTGCTGTTGTGCAAATGTCCATGGCAGAGTTTCATACAGGGGAAAGGTTGTGGGACTGACCCTGATTCAGGCAAGATTTTGGATTCCACTCAATGGTACCTCTGCAAGGGGCAAGGCATCGGCTGCAGCTATCAAGTCCCCAACTTTACGAAGCCAGATCGAGGTGCATATTCTACTTTTTAAGGTTGCTGCATATTTAGGCAAGACATCGGCTGCAGCTATCAAGTCCCCAACTTTACGACGCCAGATCAAGGTGCATATTCTACTTTTTAAGGTTGCTGCATATTTAGGTTGCTGCCTTTGGTTGGAGCAGATGAAGCATGATAATAAGTGCCACCATTTCTTAAGCAGACTTCAGGAATCCATTCAGCACTGCCTCTAAAGATGTGAGGAGGCCCAATAGATTTGGAGGCATGCACTTAAGATCCCAGCATTACTCTCTCAGGATCCCACAGCAGTGGAGCATGGTAACTCGGTTCTAAAAGAGGAAGCAGGTCTTTCAATTGAGGCTGAGAGGGTGTCACCTCTCTAATGTAGGCAGCTGGTTGGCCCTGCCCCTTGCTGGCCGAGGGGGCTATATATAGCCCCCCCCACATGTGCACTCATCACTTCATTGCGTGCCTGGCAGAGAAGCAGAGCCAGCCCAGAGTAGCACTTGAGGAGCAGGGTAGTGGAGCAGTTAATCCACTCCCCTGTGCTCCCGTTCTTGTGGTTGTTGAGCTGTTTGTCTGAGCTCTTTAGCAGCCTGTTGGTACCGAGGTTTTACCCCAGTTGTAGCAGGGTTTTCTCCACAGATCACCTGCAGTTATCTTGTGCCTCTCTCCTCCCTCTACTTCTCAGTGTGGTGTGTGTGTGTGTGAGGCGTGCTCTCTCTCTCTCTCTCTCTCTCTCTCTCTCTCTCTCTCTCGTTCATTTCCACTGCACTTCTCACATGGTATCAGAGCCACGGTTGGCTTGAGACGCGTGTGCGAGAAGTGGACTGTTCGGGTGACCAGCGAAGGGTGACTTTGAAGGGTGTTTACAGATCAGAGAGGAGGTGTCCCGAGGGACGGAAAGCAAGGTGTGAACGTACATTGGGCTGTCAGCCCCTTCATCCTCTTCTTCAGCCTTCTCCTTTCTTCAACCCTTCTATCCCATCCACCCCTCTCTTTCAGTTCATCATCCTCTTCACTCCGACATGGCAACGTAGATCGAGATGGCAGAGAACAAGACTAGAATTCCAGTGTTGCCCACGTTCCTGGTTGACCGCCAGTTGGATGGGCTCAATTACATCATCTGGCGGGTGATGATGGAGTCTTTGTTACAGTCCTATGATAAGGCAGATTTCATCCTGATAGGTGTTGCCCGACCAGATCCCCTGCCAAAGACCTTGGCACCCTGGAGGAGCAGGAGGCCGAGACCCTGTCTCGGCTCTGGGACCGTGTTAATGCTAGGGTAAGATCATTTATATTTCTAAACTGTACTCCTCAAGTGATTAATCACGTGAAGCACATGACAGTGGCCAAAAGTATGTGGGAGCATTTGGCGTCCATATATAATCGAACCTCTCCCATGAAGAGGGTTTCACTGGAGGTCCAAATGAGGTGGTTGGATCCCAAGAAGTCTTCATCGATGCGGGACCACATCAACAAGTTACAAGAACTTCAACAGGAGATCCTCCAGGCGGGGAAGCTGATTTCATCAAAGGACATTGCCATAACTCTTATGTCCTAGTTATCCTCTCAGTATGGGGCCTTCTATTCATCCTTGATCACCAGTGGTAGGGTGAATGAGTTGACCTGGGAGGAATTGGTCCCCATGGTGCTTGACCAGGAGGAGCACTTCATCGATCGTACCTATGACAGTCAGCCTAAGGCTTTGACAGCTGATCCGAAAGGCAGAAAGCAATTGACAGCTGAGAAGCTCTCAAGGCATCTTGTACATGTAACCGCTCTGGCCAAAAAGGCCATTATTAGCGTCAGTGTCCCCAAAGGTCAAGGAATGTTGAGGGGTCCAGTAACCAATTGGCCAATAGTGTTACTGCTGCGACCACGACTACTCCAGCCTTTTAGTTGCACTTGGCAGGAGCTGCCAGCAGGCTTCCGGATCCAAATGGAGGATTGCTTGCTTGTTTGTGGCAGCAAGACATGCCGATCAGGTACATCGAGCAGGGTGTCATTTATCAAGGCAGGCTTTTAGGTAGGACCTCAAGCCACGAGGAGTTCTTCCCGAAGACTCAGGTGGCAGTATGTTACCAGTTTGTTTTTGTTTGGACATTATGACCTGGCAGATCCAGAAGGAGTCTCCTAGTGTTCTGCTGCAGCTATTGTCTAATGCCGCTGGAGATCCGGATGGGTAGATTGCCGATGCTGGAACCCAGACACAGTTGATTGATCCTTGTGAGCTGTTATATTCCCGTTGCCATTGGAGCACTGAAGTTCATCGATCTGGCGACAGTGTACAAGTTTGGACTTGAGAGGGGGCTTCACAGGGGGCTATTTAGCTCTGTGATACAGGTGCCCATGCAGGGAAGCAGACCTTGCACCGGTGGTAGTATCAGTCGAATTATTATTCCAAGATCCTCTCTTGGAGTCATGTACCAGTACGAGCAGTTGGATTGTTGTACCAGATAACCTAGTGTATCACCTTAGCGGACATGCAAATTCTTTGAATTTTCGTCCAAGTGGTGATCAGCTGTTCAACTACATCGTTTTATCTTACGCGGGTGCAGAAGCCCCAACAGCTAATCTTATTGTCATTTATTACAACAAAAATTCTAAATTTGTATGATTGGACTTATTCTAGTCTTACAAAGGTATATATCATTACCAGACCAGAGGAGTGAACCTAGCACCTGTGGCCTGGGAACAACAGTTCCAGGTTTCCAGTGATCGTGCTGAGGCGATTCGTGCCACGAGGGGGCTTCTTCGACAATACCTGTGGCAGTCTTCAGCGGCGGTGGAGCATCACACGATGGATTCCTCCAGTTGTTCCAGCGACACACCCAGCTCCCTGGCATCTCTATTCCATCCAAGAGCTGAGAGGGGGTGTTAGAGGTCAACATCTGCTGATGCCACCTAGAGAGAGGGCCTTGCTTGTGGGTGTGCCCACCCAGTGAGTGAGGCTAGCATAGAGAGTGAGGGCCTGTGTTGTGGGTGTGCCCGCCCCCTCGTGAGGGTAGTCTAGGGTAGTGGCAGCCTGATCAATGCTGAGGAGAGGCTCCCTTTTAGGGCTGTCCTTGAGCCCCTTCTAGGACTGTGTGGAGGCGCCTAGGGAGTCGGCTCCCTGATGTGAGTCGGCTGGAGGGAAGAGGGCACAGCCCCTCATATAGGCTGGTAAAGATCCCTATGGAGGGCTAGGGGTAGCCGGCCCTAGAGCCCTGCATGTCGGCTGGCAAGCCCACGCATTAGGGCCTTGTGCAGCCCTATATAGGAGGCTGTAGGGGTCGGCCCTCTAGGGCTGTGGGTCTGCCCATGTAGGCAGCTGGTCGGCCCTGCCCCTTGCTGGCCGACTAGGAGGCTGGGGGGCTGTATATAGCCCCCCCCCCCCCCCCCCCCCCCCCCCGCCACATGTGCATTCATCACTTCATTGCGGTGCCTGGCAGAGGAGCTGAGCCAGCCTAGAGCAGCACTTAAGGAGCAGGGTAGTGGAGCAGTTCATTCACTCCCTTGTGCTTCCATTCTTGTCGTTATTGAGCTGTTTGTCTGACCTCTCGAGCAGCCTGTTGGTTCCGAGGTTTTCTCCCAGTTGTAGCAGGGTTTTCCCCACAGATCACTTGCAGTTCTCTTGCGCTTTTCTCTCCTTCTCAGTGTGCTGTGAGTGTGAGGCATGCTCTCTCTCTCTCTCTCTCTCTCTCTCTCTCTCTCTTCCGTACATTTCCGCTGCACTTCTCACAGGGAGATCTTGAAGGATCTCTATGCGACAAAGAATATGGGAAGGATCATCACGGTCCAAAATCAATTGTTCACCCCGACAATGGGAGAAGGAGAGTCGGCACAGGACTTCCTCATGAGAGTGAAGATTCTCAAAGATAAACGGGCTGCAATTGGTCAAAAAGTCGACAGTAACCAATTGGTGATGCCAATGATCAGTAAGCTTCCAAGAATCTTTAAAAGGTTGGTGACAACCACTTGTTTCTTCAAGAGGTGGCTCAGAATGGAGCTGTACAATGATAAGGTTGCTGACAATCAGGCCTTCATGGCCAAGAGTAAAGTCTGGCAAAGAAATTAGCAAAACAAAAAAGATCCCAAGGACAACAGGGACTCACTAGAAGGTGAAGGCAAGAAAATGGAATTTAGAAAACGCTTCCATGAGACAAGCTTGGACACCTTCCAAAGGATTGCAAGAAGATGGCAAGGAAGACCAATCAAAATCAATGAGTATAATAGCACGGCAAATGTGGTAGTCGATAACTTCTCTTAGTGGTTCCTCCCAACATCCCTGAGGTGAGGTTTGTGGAGCCAAGTGTAACAATATGCATGTGAGACATTGTAAAATGGTCCACAACCTTGGACTTTGTGGTGAAAGACGGTAGATGTTGCAAGAGGACTTGCCACTCCAAAAGCCTCACATCTAGAGCAGCAGAAGAGGTGGTTCTTTGCAGGAGCTTAAGTCCCCGTCATCTCCAACAGACCTAGGTGCAGGCCTACACACCAGAGGAGACTATAAGGAGCACGTTGCAGGGAGCATTGCGGTGAATCTACCTTTGAGCAGCTACTGAAGCGTGGCACATGGCACAAGAGGAATCTTTTTCAGAGGGCGCAGCAAACGGAGACATTTGGTACCTTACCTCAGTCACTGTTTGCTGTAGGCATTGGTACAGTTGTTGGCAGTTTTTACAGTTAGTTTATACCATTATATCTATTCCATTTTGGCTGTACATCGGAGTTCTCTCCAGATCTGTGTTGCACTCTTTACTGTTCAGTAAGTACATGCTTTGAGTTATGCTTTTCTGTTGATGTCTTGTGATCTCAGGGTAAACATTCCCCTGCAAGTCGAGTTTACCTATAGCAAGCAACTATCTACAGGGGGCAAATAAAAGCAGTGCGACCGCTGCCTCTGTCGCTCTCAGGCAAAGCTCTCTCTGCTTGCCCAGTAACATGACCAAACAAATGAAGAAAACGGAGACGACTGTAGAACAGCTTGATCCGACAATCAATTAGATAAACTAAGGACAATTTGATGTTCTGCTAAAGAAATTAGGAAGAAGCAAAAGGCTCTCGCTCAGTTTTGAAAAAGCATGAATTTCAAACCTTTGTATTGACAGCATAGATTGGACCCCACGCCCATTACCTAGAACAAGAGGCTGTGAATCAGAGATGCAGCCGTTAACACAAATGTTTTTGCTGTTCAATGGTCTCAAGTGGACATTAATATAATCAACTTCACCCCCAAGGAGCGACTGGTTATCAATACTAAAATCCCTTACAAGGAATTCAACACCCTTGGAGTGAATAAGAGAACCGTGAAACAGACATGCTGTTAAGTTTGTGCAGGTGATGGAGTCATGTTATTTCATCCTAACTCAAATAATCAATTTCTGCAGTCAACAATGACAGAGAAGAACACACATTCATGCACACACACTCGCACGAGCGTACAGACACAGACAAGGAGAGAGAGTTCATAAGCTTCCTCAAAGAACATCTGATCTATGGCCCTCAAACAAAGAGAGACAGTAAAACTAAATCTCTTGGCTTTAAAAAACCATGGAGCAAAAAGTGAAAGCGGGATAAGTGGTGAGTGACGTGACAGCTAATGCTAATAGGTACCTTCCATGCCAACTTGATACTGTATGGCCAGACTGAACCGTGTCAACTTGATGCATAAGGGCTTGCATTTTTTCAGATTAGTTCTACAGGCAACTAGAGCACATGAAATATACTTTTAAGGTGAAAGACATCTATCAGAAGTAATCTTCTTGACATGTCATTTAAAATATTCTGTAATTAAAACCGCTTGTCAAAGTTCGTAGTGTAAATTAACATGAACGCCATAGCGCCAAGAGATTCACACCCTTTTAGGTTATGTACTCCAAACCTTTTTTCTTGCCCCCGAGCCAAAGGGAAAAAGATTAAGGCGGTTTACTAAGATTTTGGCATACATCCGATGCCAGTACACCTGATCACATTACAATGATCGTCACGTTCCGTTATGTCAAATTTGGCTCCCGTCATATTCTCTGCAAAATGTATTGCGGTTTTCGTATGCAGCGTTAGAGATCCGGAAAGGATCTCTGAAACTCCCTCGGCTAACGCCATGAAAAGAATCAATTGATCCTGCATGTGTTCATCTACACAAGCTTCCTTTTCTAGCTGCCGAATAAAGTCATTCACGGCATTTCGTGTCAACCGTTCCGGCGTAGTTTGTTTCCCAGCCAAAGCAGAGCCAGCGAGAAGGCATCCGGTGGACGTTTCAGCCACTAGCATCAAGCCTAGACATCCATTGTTTCTTTCCAGCAAGGTCATGCCAGCCTCGTCGAAACAGATGGGAGCTTGATTCTTCATTCGTTCTTCGAGATCTTTCTTCGTGACTTTTTTCAAATCTTCGACGTAATCTTTCCTTGCATATCCGTAGAGATAACAAGCAACCTTGTTCAGCTTTCCTTTTTCCATCAAAGTGATGGATTTGAGTGGTCGCTTCAGAGGTGATACGTGTACGAGAACTTCACCACCTCCTTTAGGTACGAAACCCCGTTTAACAGCGTCGATGTGGAGATCATGCACGCCGAAGCGTTTGAGCGTTGGAAATAGAACATGTGAGAGATAATCGATCGGAGGGGACATGGATACGTTTGTACCGCCTCGAAGGCACATGATGCTCTGACCGGGAGCGAAAAGAAGTATAGGGAGTGAAACTTGCACCAGGAGCGAGCAGGAGCCGGCAGATTGGATATCTGCGGAGAAGCTGCCACTTTTGATTAGGCCGGGTGCAAAAGAGACAGTCTGGGAGTCTTTTGTGATGTTGTCCGTTCGAGCATCGCAGATATCTTTGACAAGGATGAGACCTGTGAGGTGCTGGAGCTGCAAACCGGGCTTGGATCGGTTTCCACGGATGTTGAGGAACACGATGGACTTGTGGAGAATGGTTGCAAATGCTGTGCAATTTCGCAGGATTTGACCGCCACCTTCAAGGATGCTGCCATCGATCACGGTTGCCATTGCCACCTAATTTCTAGGGACGATACTATCACACACACACACAATTCTGTCAAAGTCTTTCTCTAGAGGAAAACTTGTTTCCCAAGTAGCTGCTTTCCATTCATGGGTCGGCTCATAGATGACCGACAGCCCGTGCGTCCACACTAGCACCGTGAGTCTCTGCCACATCTGCAGTCGCGCATCCAATAATACATCGCCACGTGTATGCTGCTCCCCCCCCTTTGACCACCGAGATGCGGTCCAGTGTTGGAAAAAAACCGTCCTTCAGTGTATTTTGAACCAACAAAAATGGAAAAAAAAAAACCGATGAGAAGAAGGTTATTGAAAAGGATAAAATTTTATGGGAATCTTGACTTTAAGGGTATTTCCAATATATATCTTGAAAATCAAGGGTAGATTAATAAGGTATCTTTGGAACACCGGTTAATGCTCCCTTAGGACTTTAAAACTAAAGGTTATATAAGTATTTTCATATATTATTGATATAATTTTAAACAAATTGGTCCAGATCAAATGGATCAATCATCACCCTTGATTGCTCATTAGATCGATGGTTCTAGTCTTTTGTAGTTTAGGTCTCTTTTCCAACATCTAGTTCCATTTTCCAAAATCCAACGTCAAGTTTTGCCGCCTTCCCCTTTCTCAAGACTCAAACTCTACTCATGCTATCACATCTTTGCTCAATGCTCTATCCCTACTAGTTGCAAATTGCTATCAGCTTTGCTTGTGAGCACTGAGCACTCAGACTTCAGTAGTGATTCGTGTCACGTGAGCCTATCACATCAATCTTCAAAGGAAGCCCTAAGTTCCCTAGTCTCACCCCAAATGCGTTCACTTTATCTAAGTCACCAATGTCCCCAAAGGTCTCACAAATCTTCTCGAACCTTTCAACATGGGATATCGTATCTCCTTCTTCTAAGAGCTTAGTGCTAATCTTGAAGATGGTGATCGGATGGCTTCGTGAAGCATTAGGATCTCTCCCCATAACAACTTGTAGCATGGCCTCCCTTCCTAGTGCTTGCACTAGGATCCTAATACCCTCATTTGTCAGTACCATTTGTGGTATATGTGGAGGTGCTTGAGCAACTGGCATGGTACCATAATTGGGTGGTCCTTGAGGTGGATTATAGAAGGTTGTCGGTCGTATAGGTATTGTTCTCGCTAGTCCCATCCTAATAGGACTTGGAGCCAGCATTTGTGGTGGGCTTGGGTATATTAGTCTCATTGCTATGGGCCTTGGCATGGGTATACTCACATTAGGCACCACCCTAAAAGTTTGCAGAATCCAAATTCGAGAAGCATTGACAATCGTGAACTCGTTAGCTCAAACAAACTTCGAAGTTTGAAGGACTCGGGACTCGTCACTCCAAGTTTTTTTTACTTTGAGGTTCAACTTTCATGTGCATTTCAAAATTCTCATTGTGAGTCGCGACTTGAGAGTCGACGAGTGTCAAGAGTTTTGGGACTTGTCCTTCAATTGCCTATGCTCCAAAGTCCATTCGACCTCCAGGCTCCCATAATCATTGTCGAGACTCCAGTCACAAGTGTCCTAATTCTTGCATTGTAATTCATATGTCGTGTACATTCATCGCTAAAACTGTTGGGGCTGCAACCTGCTGGCCTCTCCTCCTTGCTTTAGATTCGGTAGATAGTCTTCTTCCTAGCAATACGAGCTACTACAACTTGCTAGTCACCTGGTAAGAGCAAGGGACATGACGGAGAAGGGAGGCGGATTATCCACGTCACCATATTCTAGACTCCATCGCTCCAACCCCAGTTCTACGAGTGGAATTAGATGGTCGCTATCCAATGTAGAGTCCAGGGACCAGGACCTCTTACCTTGCTGGCAGCTTGCTATACTATTTGGGTCGGTAACCTTCAACTTGACACCCGCGAACTTCCGGAGTCCCTCTGTCCTTAGCTATGTACCACAATTTTGCGGATCCTGGTACTCCAATGTGCCATTTCCTATAGTGTAAATGCCCCTTTTCTCTTCTATTATGCTCATTGTGAGCAAATCCAAATGTGGTGTGTGATTCGTGATCTGCAAAGTCAAAAGGAATAATCTATTGTCTTACACACTGGGACGTAGTGTCAAAGTCTTCCTCATTCGTTGAGATGATCATGGTCTTTTGGATGGAGCATCAATTGCTAATGGCCATCCCTTCATTGGAAATGGTAGAAACTTCGCTATGTCACGCCCAGTCCTTCAACATGATTCCAACTTCTTGAATTATCAATTGCATCGTTTGGCATTGTAGAAGCTTTTTAATTAAGACAAACTGTGATTGCAACCTTTTATACCTTATCGTTGATATCACCAAAGTTTAAATGACCTTATAAGGAATTTGCGAGTTGAGCTTGCCTTCATTTTATTTTTTCCCTTTCTCATAGTGGCACATTGTTAGGTATTTTGAATAGATGCCTTTACACAATGAAGAGTCGTTTGAACTTTGCAAGTCGAGACAGTCGATAAAGCAAGTGAGGAAAAGCGAGTGGGCCCAAAAAAGCGAGCGAGCTTTTCCACAATTTCCTTGTAGAGGTACTCAACATAGCTTTGTGGAAACCACTATTTGGGAAGATTCTCGAAAATAAAACTTATCTTACTATGTGTAACTATATCAACATTGCGAATTATAGTCTACCTTAAATTCCGATTGGAGCCATACGCACATTATGCAATAATAGTATGTGGGTTTGAAAGAAACCAAATTTCCACTCCAAAGCATAGGATTCCATTACTGATATAACAATTCTTTCGCATTTGAAATGGGTCTTATTATCACAACTACTTCAATAATTAAAACCAATGCATTGCTTGATATGTTAAACTTAGTAACATAAACATCACTTCACCCATATGCAGACTTCATAGCATGGGATTGCATCAACACTTATGACATTCAAAATGGTTCTTCTTATTAAAAGTGTTATCAACCATGAAAGAAGTGAATGTTTAAAAATAGTTCACCCATATGTTGAAAAACCCAAGTGTCATTTATGACATTCAAAATTGTTCTTGCAACCATCGTGTAGTTCCTAGAGATTTTGCCCGTACTTCCCACCCCTTCCCTTCAATCACTAAGAGGTACCTAATAGTTTTGTAGAACACTTGAGATATCATTACCTCCTAATACAAAACCATTATTACTATTTGTGGAACACTTGAGATATCATTACCTCTTAATACAAAACCATTCTTACTATTTGTAGAACACTTGAGATATCATCACCCCTTTCCTTCAACCATTAAGAGTTACCTAATAGTGTTGTAGAACACTTGAACCATTCTTATTATTTGTAGAACACTTAAGATATCATCACCCCTTCCCTTCAACCACTACGAGGTACCTAATAGTTTTGTAAATCACTTGAGATATCATCATACAAGACCATTCTTACTATTTGTAGAACACTTTAGATATCATCACCTCTTAATACAAGACCATTCTTACTATTTGAGAGATTAATGGATTGAAGTTTTGAGGCTCATAGGAGATGGAGGAAGAGAAAGTCAGTTTCAACATGAGAACAATAAAACTAATTGGAAGATTTTGATTTATGTATTATACCTTTTTGAAGACTATGAATTTAAGTTAGTTTCAACATTAGGATGATAAAACTAATTAGAAGATTTTGACTTATGTATTATATCTTTTTGAAGACTATGAATTTTAATGAGAAGAGGCACGCACACTACTTAGTAAATACACTAGTACTACTACTAGCCTATGACTATCAAGCCTAGTAGCACAAGCATAATTTCAAGCCTTGTGTTAGCCTTTCGATAGTTTTCTTTCATTGTTAGTGCAATAGCAATTATTCCTTCTATCACAAGAATCTTGCCAAATTTATTCAAAGCGATGATTTTGTAGTCTATAGCCACTATCGCTCTGACTCTCAAAAATATATTAAATGTGAGCTACCATTTATCTTGTATAATCAGCCTTGGACTGTGCTGTGGCTACAGTTCACAGTGAACTACTGCAAGGATTTAATAAGAACAAAAACGATCAGAATCCATAGGACATTACTAGAACAAAAACAATCTAAATTGATATGGCAATGTTTGGTGTGAAATAACCAAATTAAGGATTTAATAAGAATGAAAACAATCAAAATCAATAGAATATTCAATGGCTCAAATCTGCACACAAATTACAATGTGCCTCCCAACTCTTATACATTCCAGCTCCTCATGTTGGACAAGAATGCAAACGATAATGAAATCACATTGTCCTTACTTTCAAAGCACATCAAAGCACCAAAAATAAATGCAAATGCATTGGATGAGGTGATTTACTATATCGAATAGGTATAGATCTAGATAGACCTATATATATTCATTCATAGATCTAATTGATGATGTAAGTTGGATGGTTGTAATAATATTATATGTACTATCATTGGGATTAGGACTACTATTGGTAAGATTGTATGTAGTAGTAGGAGAACTACCATTAAGGAATACTCCAATAAAATTACTAATGGTAGTGACAAATCTACCACTACTAGTAGTTTGGTAATTACCCCTAACATCTACAATAAATATTTGATGGGTAGCTAGCATTAGGTCAAAAGGCCCCAATTGTGCTATAATAATGGACCATAAAAGGGAGTGCTATAGCATCACCTAAGGGTCACTTTTTATCCATGAAGGAAACAAGTCGGTGCAACCTAGGTCATACAGATCTAGGTCATGTGGAGTGGTTTGTGTCTCTTTCCTTGATAAAAAGTTGCACTACCTTTGATAGTAACTACAAAGGTTCCTCCCATAGTGCCGTAGAGTAGCCCCTAGGTTGCAACATCACCCTTTTTTGCTTTTGAGCCATTAAGTTTGATCCACTCATTTTTACGTAGAATTCTTCTACTATATGTTCACATGTCCTTAATGGGATCTTCGATATAATCCCTTCCATTGTCAATACTTTTACTATAAGTTTCACATATCCTTAACAAACCACTAGGCTTCAATACAGATTCATTCTTATGTTTCAAGCTTCAAACTCAAACACCCTTGTAAAAGGGATAATGTATTAAAGCTACATTCAATCCATCAAATCTTTTGAATGACAGTTCTATTGAAAATTCATGTATCATCAATAGGATTTCATCCATTATATGTTCATCTGTCTTTAATACTATGTCTAAAAATTCGTGTATCTTCAATATTATTTCTCTCATGTGTTCCAATATCTTCAAAAGGATACCTTCTTTAGAATGAAATTTTTTTGCCATATATTGTGGCCAAACATAAGGTCTTTCCACATATTCTTAAGAATGAAAATTTTGGCCTTATGTTAGCAAGTCTATGGAACGAGGTTGTGGCCAAAGTTTGGTACGGTGCATTAGGTCTTGATTAATGTTTCTTTAGGCTTGAATATTTAATGTATTAAATTCACAACTATTATTTAGGCTTGAATATTTAATGTATTAAGTTCATGATTTAGGATTTTACGAAGTTATATCTAACATGTCCCACATTTAATGTAAATTAATATCCTACATAACACAACAAAGTATCATCATCTCCCTTCCCGAAATCATTGCTACCTGGCCACTCTCCTGGCATTTTCATTGCCTTGCATTTGAGTCAACTATAATGAAGAATGTTGCCTGCCTTTGCACCCTCCTAGAGTTACTGTTAGCATGATCTAAATCGATGCCACATGGACCCCGAAACTTGAGACTTGGAGATTCCCAAATCACACCAGCGGTAGCTGTCTTGTCCACTCTCAACACTAGTAAGAGCCGGCCCCCATAGACTGGTATAAGAAGTCTTTTCGGAGGTTCAATTTTTTCCCTCCATCTTCTCTAGGCCCCATGATGGAATAGGATATATTCACCACCCTACATTTAATGCAAGAATCGACAACTTTTTTTTAACCTAACTATGCAGTTTACATCCCAAAATTGGTGCTAAAATTGTAGAGTGGGCATCTCCATTTGCCGAGCAGTGCCCCTAGAGACCCCTTGGACTTGCTCTATTTGTCTAGTTGGGTCGCTCCATGAAAATTGGAGTGGGGCCTATCTTCCCCATCAATAAAACTATATGCATCAAATATGTATGTGTGTGTGTGTGTGTGTGTGTGTGTGTGTGTGTGTGTGTGTGTGTGTATAAATATATATATATATATATATATATATATATATATATGTATGTATGTATGTATGTATGTATGTATGTATGTATGTATGTATGTGTGCATGCATGCATGCATGCATGTATGTATGTATGTATGTGTACTAAAACTATATGCATCAAACAATGTTGTTAATCAATTTTTAGCATACCCCTCCCAAAATCAAGACCCCCATTGCAAAGAAAGGTAAGGAACACAAGTGCTTGTTCTTATGCTCATGAGACAACAAAATGCATGAAATAGGCAACCAATGGGGTCCTACTTTTGATGTATGTATTATGTATGTGTGTGTGTGTGTGTGTGTGTGTGTGTGTGTGTGTGTGTGTATGTTGATGCATATATGTATATATTGATGCATACAATTTTGATATATGGAGAAAATGGATAGTATGAGGATGAAAGAGAAGTGTGAGTTTCAGGCATGCCTTCATTGTTGGAATATGTTTGATTTGCTTATGATCACATCAACTGCTCCAATGATATTGAGAGGAATAAGATATTGGATGAGGGGCTCGCTTGGTCGAAACCTATTTAATCTTGCTCGCTTATTTGGGGAAGCTCGCTTTTCTCCACTCAGTTTTGGTAATCCTCCTTGTTTTGCAATTCATAATGTCTTTGTTTCAAGGAGTTTAGGTTTGAGCTTGATATAAACATTGACCAGTCTCTTTTGAGTTGCTTTAGAGTAGATTCAAGATAGCCATGATACATAGCCTTAGATAAATTGGCCATGAGAATAATAAGCAGTTTAACTAACCAAAGGTGATTACATTTCAAAATGATTTAGGCATTTTTTAATAATTTGTTAAAGTTTTTAACTTTATTGATTTATCGAAGCGAGGAGCATTAAGTATTTTTTTTTAATACTTTGTTATCTCTTTATGAAGGAATACCGCCATGTTAGGTTTTGTGCAATCGACGCTATTCAGTATGCGGGGATTTACTAAAAAAAATTCATGATCAAAATCTAATAATAGAGAAAGACAAATAAAAACGTATCAACTCTTATTGAAAATGAAATAATCGAGGTAGAAAATTTAGAGAAGGCAGAGATAGATGAGAGCCTTGGACCAGATGAGGCTAGCCATAGGAGAGAAGCTAGGAAGAACTAGAATGAGGGGTAGACCAAGATCTTTGATTGGGCTTACTTTGATAGAGACCTAGGCCGAATGTTTGCAAATTCTGCAAGCAAGTCAAAGATAGCAAGAGAAATTTTGGAAAGCTAGGATCTTGCAACATTCAAAGTAGTGCCCTCTCTGATCATGCAAAGTCCAAATCTCATAGATTGGCAATGTATTCATATGGGAAGGAGAAGGTTGCAATTACTCAATGTTTGAGTAAGAACAAAGATAAAGAAGATCTTGCAACCATTAATCTTTTTGCAGTAGCCTACCATGTTGCAAAGGAAGATCTGAGTCCTTTCCATAAATAATTATCAGTCTTAAAGTTACTTCTATTTGCTAAATGCCCTTTTTTACCTATTGAGATGTATCATAATGATAAATCATGTGCCATGTTTGTGCATTACATTGGTGAGTCTATGCTTATAGACCATGTTAAAAGGATATAACAAATGTACGAGTTGCTTGGTGGCATATAGTAAACCCTTATCCCCCTTTTCTCTAAGCAAATTTACCACACAAACCAACCCAAGCCCCCCCCCGCCCCTCCCCCCCGGCCGCCTTCCTTTCTCTTCCCTTCTTCTCTCGAGTTGCAAAAGTGGGAAGGTCACATGCATAGCATGGTCATTGTAGAGGCACGAATGAGTTGAGGTGGCATATTATGAGTCCTTTTTCGTCTTTTGTGCTTACACACACACTTTTTTTTTTGGGGTGAAATCTTTGATTGATTATATTATATGAGTAGCAACCTCAAAATAAGGTGCTACAATTACATCAACCAAAAATTTCAGTATATGCTAAAAAGACCTCATGATCTTTTTTTAGCATTATGATGGATGAATCCACAGATATCACAATGACACAACATCTCATTGTGTATGCGTCCTTCTTAGAGGATTTTGTACTTGTCATAGTCGTTTTTAGGTCTATTGGAAATTGATAATGGTATAGCCTTTGCACTTTATAGTGCATTTGAGCGACTACTATAGAAATATGACCTTAATATTCAAATGATTTGCTTTGGATTTGATGGTGCTACTATGCTGATTGGAAAACATAAAGGATTAGTGACTTTATTGAAAAAGCATAATCCATATATGACATTGATACATTGCACTGCATACAGAGCAAGTTTATGTGTTGTAGATGCAGTGAAACGATCAAGCAGGACACAACATATTGATGAGTGCATGAGTTCAATAAATGCATTATTTTGCGTGAGTTTTTAGGGGACCTAATGTCATGTAGAACACCAAATTCAGATCGTATATTGATTGTTCCTTATGCTGTAATTCATGCTAAATTCAAGATAGAAGGGTTAAAGGATATCATAAGAACCTTAATAAGCTTAAAATTATACTTATAGATTACCTCTAATCATGAATGAGTGATACCAATTGGAAAAAGTTATATGCAGAACACTTATATACATGATAATTCAAAACTATAAAAGTGAGATTTAATGCGAAACATGTTTTGGTAGTTGATACTAGGAGCACTTAATCTCTTTTAGTTTTAGCCTTTATTGTGATGTGGTGACTTTACCTTATGATATAATATTGTTAAAGACTAGATATGATGCTTTGTGGCTATTATCTATAGTATAAAAAGATGTTTATTTATGAAATGTGACTTATAGTGCAACTTGCTAGGCTGACCACTCTAGTTAATTGATAAATTAATCTTACCAAAATGATTTTTAAACAAAGTTCTATCACTCTTAGGTGTTTGATATACTTATAAACACTTTGTAAAAAATTGCTAGCTCCTTGATATCAATTCTATTTTTAGGCATACTAGATAAAGTTTCAAATCTAAGTACTGTTTCAGTGAACGACCATGTTACCATACATTTGTGAGCATTTTGTAATCACATGTAATAGCTTTTTGTGCTCCTTACATTTTTAGATAACATTCCTATGAGTCTACCTTAAGCTCAAGAAAGGAAATCACCAAAAAACACATCGACAACTAGTTGTGATTTTCTTGCCAAAACCTCAAAAGGACACTTTTATGTCCTGTTATGCTACCAAACTAGTGTTAAAAACATCTGTGTTGGAAATTTTAGAGTTTGGTTGCACCATACTTCATATGAGTTGCACTCACAAAGTTTGATGGCTAAGTAGGCACCAAGTGGTCCACAAGTTTTGTGAACTACTAGAGCCATTACTAGCATTTACAAGTGCTAAGAATGCAACTTTGTTTGAAAAGATTTCCCAGTTTGAATTCATCTATTATCTTCATTTTATGGTGGATATCTTAGCCAGACTTACATTTCTAAGCAAAACTTTTCAATACAATTATGTCGATGTTTCATTTGTAGTGAGTTGTGTTCAAGTGGAAATAGAAGCAATAGAAAAAGAATTTATTCACAAGTGTGAAGGATATGAATGCTTCAATTGATGATCGCATGGGTTTTCCTATCATTCTTGATTTTGGATCGATGGATGGTCAACTCTATGCCCTTCATTCATCCATTCAGGGTAATATGCATAGGTCCATTAAATTGGATAGGGAGATTGATGGACAAGAGTGCCATTGCATTTCAGAAAAATTTTGCTTTCTCTATTATTCAAAACTTGAAAGAAAGATTTTTTGATAATGATATTTTATGTTGCTTTAAGGCTTTGGCACCTTCTAGCTTTTCACCTTTGTTGGGATTTAGAGATTATGCCAATTTGGAAATCCAAAAGCTAGCATCATTTTATGGTTAGAAGAAGAGAGCAACTAATGGTGAGGTTTTTGAGGAATTGATTGACATTATCCAAGCTAAGCGAGAGTATCAATGCTTTAAATTACAAGCTTTTCATGAATGGAAGGCATGGAGCTTGCTAGATACATGGGTTGCCATTGGAAGAAATGCAACAATGTGTGTTAAGTATCCCATGTTATTGAGATTGGCTGGAATTTCCCTATTGCAATGTTGTAGCACAGCATCATGTGAGAGAGGATTTAGTGCTTAAAACATAATAAAATCTAGATTGAGAAATTGCTTAAACACAAAACATGTGGATGCTTATATATCAATTGCAGTGCCAAGCTTGAAAAATTTTTGAATTCTCCAATGCAATACGAATGTGGAATAATGTAGCAAAAACAAGACAACAGATCTATGGAGACACTACAAGGTAACTTCAACTATTTATTTTTATGTTTTCACATGTATCTTTCTATTAATATATGTGAAATATTTTTCTTAATCATTTTGACAACTCAATGCTTATATTTAATTATATGTCTATCTTTATGTAGGCTAAATGATAATAAAGATCTTCACGACCTAGGCTCACAAGGGGCAAACTATTTTCTAATAATCTTATCAATCTAATTACATGTGTCTACTTAGATATACTTATATATTTCAATATTGTTACTAACTTGTTTTCGTATGCGTGTGTAGGTTTATGAAGATCATAATGAGCATGCAAAATGAATTCTGTGTGTGTGTTTGTGTTTAGATTTGAATATCCCATCATTTTATGAATCATACAATCATTTCAGAATAGAATTGCCAAAACAATAATTCATTTGAAAGAATTTAAAAGAGCTTGATTCTTAAGGAAATTTATAATCAATATTGACACAAAAAAGAATAAGTCTACAATAGCAGCTCACTTAAGGAAATTAAGAATAAATTTAAATTGATATTGATATAAAAAGAATACGATTACAATAGAAGCCCGAGTAGCCATGTCTTCAACAATAATTATTTGAGGAGTGAGGAACTATACTTACTAGCCAACCAAGCAACAATCAATGTTAGAAAATCATGACTATTGTGTGGGTGACAGGTATCCAAGCATCCCTCACATGCTTGTTATTTTATTAAACACACAGCCACTCAAGGCTAAATGAAATTTAATGATGGACAATTTAGCTAGTAAGTTTGAAGTTTTCCATCAAATGGAAACAAACATAAGAAACCTTTTAGGGGCACAACATAATGATTATGATTATCCAAGATAAATGTTTTCAAAGGAAAAAAGTGGCACAATGCCTTACTAGGTCCTATTAATCGAAATATATATGAGTGTTTTGAGTTTGGCTAAACATAAAGACATTGGCGATAGTGATAACTGTACAAATATAGCTATCTATGGTATATATAACCATAGTATATATGTATATATAAACTTAAAGTATATAACCATATAATAGTATAAAAGACAACTTGACCCTAAAAACGAGAGAAAATGACTAACTAAAGTCAGAGCAAACTGGTTGGTAGAGAGGAGTGAAATAACAAAAGCAAGGGAGGAGCCATAGTGCACATAATGTTCAACCAAAGGGTCGTGAAGGCAACAAAGTGAGTGAGCCAAGACAAAGAGGGGACAACCATGAATGTAGTCCTACACAGGGCTAACAACCAACTACCTACTCAAAAGGAGTTGCAGTGTTGCTGGAAAGGTGGTCAAAACAAGTAAGTCAAATATATAAGATCCGCAAATGGGCCCAATAGCAACTAAGATGGTAAACGAGCAAGCATGAATCAAGAACATGCTACACATGAGAACATGAAAGGCTCACAAAAGCTAAATGAAACTTAATCAAAGATAGGAAAGGAGAAGGTTGCACAGGGAAGAGAGTTTAGAGAAGAGAGCAGACAGTAGGGCTAAGAGCCTACAAGCTGAGTGGCACCGTAGAAGCAAGGTGAATGCGATAGACTAAAAGCCACGACTAAGATCCAACAATGGGTGGCCTCGAAGAAGAAACACAACGAGAAGATTGTCAAAGAAGAGTAAGTGAGCCAGAAGAGAGCTCACATGAGGAAACAAGGAAAGCAAGTTAGAAGGAGGAGCTGTGAATAAAGAGACAAAGAAAAGATGATATCAACTCAGAGAAAGGCAACCCATAAAGGCATGCCAATTAAGATCAAGTTGGTGCATGCAGTAACGGCTAATGAAAGAAAACAGTGGGTGGTGGGTAGTGGAAAAGCGACCAAGTGGTAGTGGAAAAGCTATGGGGGTTAGGTTACGGGGGTGAAAGTGAATGCTACTCAAACTTACACACAAGGGAGGCTTACGTGTGAGTTACCAAAGAGGGTCAAGACAACACCACTAATAAGGTTGGCCAACATTTGCAAGCACAAAATAATGTCCACCTTTCTTTAAGGATAATACATATCTTCCATATTTTTCTATCGATTAGTGTGGCTAAGATAATTTGGATAATCAAGCTCCTAGATTATATGGTGGTCATAAGCTCAAACCCTCAAATGCAAAAAATAGTTAGCTCTTAATAAATCTCTTACATTGTACAGTATTATTAAGCATACAATCCTTCCTCAATTTGTAGCTTCGAGAATTCACTAGTCAATTATTTCTCCTTTAAACCTCCCAAATAATTCTTACTAGGATATAAAGATGAATTAATTGAAAAAAGGACTAGATAAATAGGGATATAGTCACCTTGTCAAACCAATACTAGAGGCCTATAGTCACAATGTTAGACCAAAGAATATCTGCCTATAGGAGAGCTAAGACCCTACCCTAAAAGATAATGTTTAATCAAGAATGTTAGTAAAATTATTTGTGAATGAGTAAAGTTGTGGGTGTATAAGCTTGAGTATATTGTATGAGAGTATGTAAATATGTGTCCATGTGTAGAATTGTGTACTACATTTTGTACCATAAGTCCATCTTATTATGTACAACATTTTTTTTCTTCTTCTTCTTCTTTTCATCCTTATGTATGAGCATGTTTTACGTTGGGACCTTAGAGGATGGAATAATGAATGTGCAATTGCTTGGATTTTTTTGTTTTTCATGATTTTTTTGCATGCTTGTTGTTTTATTAATGAGTGGATCTCTCTCTCTCTCTCTCTCTCTCTCTCTCTCTCTCTCTCTCTCTCTCTCTCTCTCTCTTTAAGATGGATAATGGTACATCCCAAATTTCATGATTAACACTTGCGAAAAAAAGTTTGAGGCCAACATCATTTAGATTGTTTGTAAGAATTGAATTATGTATGTATTGCATTATAATTTGTAAAAATATTTAGTGTTGAAGTTATAACAATTTTGTAGATTAAAACTTGTGTTGTTATGCAACATTTATAGCTACATAGTATGGCTCATGGATGGTGAGGATCATCTTGTACTATTCAAGCTAGGTAAGTATGATGATGGCAAGTCTTTTAATATTTTTGCTATAGCTTCATATGATTTACCTTGAAAAGTTGGATCTTCTCTTTAGGAATAATGGAAAGAATACATAAAAATCTTTGAGGTCCACATGCAATTGTTGTAACACAAAAGTTATGTGATTATCCCAGGTATATAGCATCTTATAGTACCATAATCTTATTTTTTATAACATGCAAGATGACATGGGTGTTTTAAAATTTGCAAGTTCATCGAGTGAATTGGAGCATATTTTAAAATGTATTATTAAAGCTTAAATGCTAATACAATGATTATTTGCTTTATAATGAAAGTACTAGATATGGGATGTAAAATGTATAGTCTTTAATATAAGGGCCAAATTTTGAACTAAGCTTGAAATTACTGGTTTAAACATATTGAAGAATTTGAGGATGGGCCAAGATTTAAAAATTCCAGGTTGAATATAAGAGTAGAAGGTTTCTTTATTAGTTCCAAAAAAGGTTCTTTTCTAGCACTGATGCAGTCGACAAATGGGCAACCAAGGCTCCCGACCTACGACACCAGTCACCAAGGATGCCATCACCTGTGCCAATTTTTCGTGCCCTACAAATTCCACTAAAGGGTAGTGTTTGGCATGCCAAAGACAAAGCCATTCAGTTTGTTTTGGGTTCTCTTATCATGGGAATTCTTGCAAGGGCCTTAAATGAATGTTGTGATAGAAGGATAACCCGAGAGGGGATTTAAAGTTTGTCATAATCTAAGGGTGAGCCTTTCACACGCCTAGTGAAAATTTCACCTTGGTTTTTTATCCTCTATGCTTATATGCTTATATGCACTTATGTTAATGTTATCATGCTATCATGCTCATGTGCACATGTCATGCTCTAGTGCTCTTAAGCTCTTATGCTCATGTGCTCATGCTCTCATGCTCTTATGCTTTTACACTTACAAGATTTTATCCTCTATGCTTATATGCTCTCATGCTCATGTGCTTACATGCTCTCATGCTTATATTCTCTTATGCTTATATGCTTATATCCTCAATTCTTATATGCTTTCATGCTCATGTGCTTACATTCTCTCATGCTTATATGCTCTTAAGCTTATATGCTTATACCCTCTATTCTTATATGCTTATATGCTCTTATGACTATGTGCTCATGCTATCATGCTCATGTGCTTACTGTTGAGAGTTGTGGTGCCATGAGCACATGAGCAAAGGTATGAGTAAAGGGCAAGCTGCCACATGGCATGGAGGAGATATCCCACATGTGAGCAAGCAAATGGATGTAAGTACCCTCACCTATAAAAGGAGGTTCATTTGAAGTAATATCAATCAAGCACTTTGCACTATCTCAAGATTCTCTTTATGAGTCCAAGCTATTCTATCTTGGAACCTAATTTACTTGAGGTACATGTTATGAGCACTCTCTTCATCATGTTTCCACATAGGTTCCATCCACCTTAGAGTGCTCCATAGATCCTGAGGCACAGATGTTTTGTCATGGTATCAGAGCTTAGGTTTAGCTCTCCTAGTTTAGCTCATTAGTAGTTCACTAGGATTGCTCTTATTCCTAGATTAGTTGTAGGCATGCCTTAGGAGCTCATGTTTTTTCTCCTAGTTTAGTTTTAGTTTTAGATTGAAAACAAATTTCCATCCCTTGAGAGAGAAATTTTCCATCCATCCATTTCATGAGAGATTCATTGTGACTTGAGTGTTCATTCAAATTTGAGAGCATTCTTTGAGATATTTTTTGCTAAGAGGAAGAAGAGATTTCTGTTCATGCCTCAAAGATTTGGTGAGACTTTGATTCATAAAGAATCCCTACAAGTCTTCTTGTGTGAGAGAAAAAGAGTTTCTACAACTCTATCTACAGCCAGTCGAGGCAATGCTTCTTCTACCTCGAATCTAAGAGGTTTATGTACTAAGTGGAAATGTCTACACACCTCTTATATTTGTATACATAATTTTTTAAATCCACAACATGTTCATGTACTAAGTGGAAATGTCTACACACCTCTTATATTTGTATACATAATTTTTTAAATCCACAACATGTTCATACTTGTGTATGTAAGGGTTTACATACTTTTGTATGAAATAGATAACTCTAAATATGAACTTATATACTTTTGCTCATACTCTCTTACAAACAAACTTATGCTCATATGCATGTGTTTAATAACTTATGTACTTGTGTTTAGGTGTTTATGTACATTAGTATTACATGTGTTTATATGTTTGTATACTAACATGTGTTTACATAATTATGTGTGAAGAAGATATGTCTACATACAAACTTATATAAAATTTGCACAAATTTATACATACAAACGTTCGAACACAACTGTAACCATTTAAACATTACACGTAAGCATTTAAACATTCTTATAAGTGGATGCATAACCATAAGCATGGTTATTCAAGAACATGATTGTATAAATTTTTTATTTACACATGATGATGAACATAGGAATCATTAGCACGTAAGCCATACAAATATTACATAACAACAAGTGTTAAAACACATTCAACATAAGCACAATAATTTAAAATTATTAAGTCGATAGTGTAAGCATAACCATAACTTTATAAGCACGTGCTTATATATATGACCATAACAACATATGCATATATAAGAGCACAAAATATTCTTTTTTGGTTGTGTATGGATGCTTGTACTTTGGCATAATATTTTCAGCACCAAAAGAGAAAAACTTCAATAGTCGGAGGTTCAAGTCTAAAGATCCATACTACACTAGCCAAATATGTAATTGTCTATATTGAACTTGGACATCTTTGAGGGGTGGTTGCTTCTCAACTCTTCGAAGCATGCATAAATATAAAACAAGGAGTAAAATAGAAAGAAGTACTTCAAGTATAGAGAAATGGTTGCAATACAAATCCATATGTTGAATTAATAAAAGATTTAGTTCCTGGAGGTAGCACCTATCTCTGCTATGGCCACATCCCTACAAACGTGGTCACAAATGAGCATATATCCCCTCTGCATGTGGGGACACGTGACTGCAATTCCATGTCCACCAAGTCTCCCAACATGTTCAAACATGCACGCTCATCATGGGCAGACATCTTGGTATCATGTCAAACCCCCTCATGATTAACAGGTTGTTCTCCAATATGATCATTACACATAATTTCCTCATCACTAGTGACATCAATAGCTTCCGCCTCCTCCTTGTCACTATCAATGTCTACATGTGCCTGATGAGTAGGTGGAAGAGGCACTGAATGCTACAACTCATCCTTAAGAGAGAGAAATGCATCGTGTCTCTGGTCAAGGGCTAAATGGGAAGAACCTAGAATTGATAGCAATGAAGATTCAACATGCAAATTGCAATAGATTGCTCCATAAGATGTTGTTTATCCCAAAGGTTTGAAAAGACAAGAATTTTACATATAGTTCATGAAAAATGGAACAAGAGATGAAAAGTTAGGACGATTTTAGTAACAGACTCCAAAACTGTCCCAAATCCAAGTCTACTCTGTTCTGCACACTATAACATTTTCTCAGCAAATCAGAACATTGAAGTAAAGACATAAATAGATAGAGCTCAAATAGATGAAGATTTTGATATAGGTTTTGACCAAAACGGAGTAGGGAGCAAAAAGTTATGGCCGTTTTACGATTGGGTACCAAAATAGTCCATGAGCGACTTAAGCAATAGGAAAAGGCAACGATTTCCCTTACTGAAGGGTTTGCTTCCACATTACATATTGGAATGAGCCAAAGGGTAGAGAATCCCCTCAGAGCAAATCCCAAAACAAGCCATACATGAGCACAAACATCAAATAGTAGAAAAGTCAATAGTCCTCTCACATAGAGCCCAAGAAAACCCTCCTCTTTTCCACATGTCAACATCCTCCACATTCCATATAAGAATTCTAGAAGGATTCCTTTTGACTCCACACTCCTCCACACTTTTCCATATGCCCTCCACATGCTCTCCATGTGCACTCCCTATTATTTTAGTACATTATTAAGTCCATGTAGGCTTTTGGCCCACTCTAAATATATGACTCATTTTTATTTCCCAATTACAAAAGCAAGTAATATATCTCCCAAACCATTCTATCCCTATACCAAGGTATTTATAATTCATACCCGTGGTATTTACAATGATGCACTCCACTCATGATCACATTTGCAATCATTTTCACTAATTATTCTAATTAGTGTCAAACCCACATTAATGATTACATGAAATAAAGTAGTCGACATCAAAAGATTGACAAGCCGGCAACAAGAGTAGCCGCAAAGAGCCATCTCCTGCCACCAACTTCTCCGTCATGCTTCTTGGTACTTTGTCTCCATGGCTAGCTTTTGTCACCTTGCGGGCCCCACAAATCCTCCCACAAGTTTCAAAACAAAATATCATTTTTTGTTGTCACACTACTACTGTATCATTCCCATTAGGTTCTAAAAAATTTATACCAGGGATTCAATATGCTGCGGAGGTTGTCCAAATTGAGGATGACATAGAAGAGGCTGATATTGATGGGATTAAAAATCCATTTTATAGAATCTCGGGGGATGGGAATGGATCCTTTGCTAGTGTGTGTGGAGAGGTTTTAAAACATGGGCAAGGAATTTTCCAACCTGTTGGGAAAGGGGTTGTTGACCATGTTGAAATCTTAGACGAAAATGGTGAGGATGGTGATGACAATGGCCTAGATTTAGATGCCAACCAACATCACAACGGTGGGGATATTCTAGATGAGGATTGCAAAATTGGCCAAATCTTCCTGACATGGATTGCAAAAAATTTGCATACCAATCTAATGACTGCTAAGATATCCACCATCAGGAATAGGCTTCGAGTCATGGAGTTATCTCATCAATACAATGGAAATGTTGTTATGGAATTTCCATCCACCTTTGGGAAATGTGAAATAATGGATGCAATGGAACCGATTTATGATGGTCACATTTGGACAAAACCATTGACCACCAATATGTCTATCCAATGTACAGTGAGGTTAAGCTATTGTGTTGGGGATTTGGAATGCCATAGAGTGAATTCCCTCGCTACATCAACGAGAAGAATACAACACAACCTTCTTCAAAGTGTCTCTACCAAAGAGAGTGGCATTAGGATTGATAACACTGGATGGACATAATAGAATTGTTTGACACTATTACAACAAACCAACATCTTGTGTTGACACTTGTTAGTGCATGGTTTATTATGAAATGCCACATGATATAACATTAACATGCATCATCGTGCATAGTGGAGAGCATCGACATTGAGTCTAGCTCAGAACCTCCAAATCAATGATTGAGAAAACAAGGGCCCTGGTGTCCAAAGTTTTGAAGGTAGACAACAAGGAAAAGCCCAAAAAGATTCAAATGACTATGTCTAAGGAAATGATACTGGATTGCATGAAGGGTGGCAACAAAGGAACTCAAAACGATGGCATTGTTGAAAATGCAGAGCTGCACCTATTCTTGGAAGATCTAATTCCTTTGGTGGAGAATCAAAGGTTATATGCTTACCAATTTATTCATGTATTGATTCTGCCTTTGGGTTTTATTATTCATTTAGGAATTCAAAGAATGATTTGGAGAGGGTTGCAATGACACAAGTCTGCATATGCTTGCTCAATGTTAGACTGCTGAAGCTTCATGTGGGTGGGATGTCAAGGAAACTCCAAATCCCAAGTATCCCATTGATGGAAACTCCAAACTCCCAAGTATCCCATTGACCTCAGTCCAATAGCCCGTTTCAACTCCAAGGCCAATCGCTAGCTGGGGATGCATCCGCAATCTCCTCACACACTAGCCTCACCCCTCACTTGGAGCCTTTCGCAAGCTTGTAAGCCTCCAACAAGTCCTCCTTGTGCTCTGTGCTTTGGTTGTTCAATCCTTCAATGCCTGGTGGCCACCATATCCTGCATGAGAACTTGGATCATAAGTGTGACAATCACATGATTCAATGAAACCAAGAAACAATGTAGGAATATTCACCGTTTCTGAACAGTCCAAATTGAACAACCATCCACATGTCATACCCTCCTAGACAGAGGCATATTCCTTGAACTTCTCTAGAGCTGATTGTACACAATAACGTAGTTCATTAAAGGTTCTAGATACATGTTGTCCATCTCATAGGACACGGATGTTCGTGGGTAGATGCTCATGGGTAGATGTTGGCAAAAGTAGAGAGGGTATGAAAGATGCACAGCGAGCTTTGGATGGTAATGGATGAACTTCATCTGTTTAAATAGTAAGATGGCTCAATGGAAGCAATGTACTACTTTTACTTTCACACCGTATACTGGCATTGGCCGCATAATCTCGAGAAAGATATTTTAATTGCAGGACTCTAGAACCTCACTCAAGAAACCATGTGGGAGTTGGCCACATGGAGTAGCATGCAGTCATCATTTTGATCCATGCCATGCGGCCATCGATTCATGCCACTTAACATGTGTTAATTGGAGATTAACACCTTATACCAAGCTATACTACCCCCCCCCCCCCCCCCCCCCCGGCAACCCCGACTGGTGTTAATAAGACTAATGAATTAATCAAACACAAAACAATAGATGGTGGGAGCATATTTTGTAATGCTAGATAAAAAAATTTAAATGCCTTCAATGTAAAGACCTCGTAAAGACTATGCAAGAAAATTATGCTACAACTCCGGTTCCATGAACAATGGGCCTGGGAGAAGTCTGAAAAGAGGGAGCTATTTGAAATTACATCAATTTTGGGCATGAAATCGGGGCCAAGACCCCAAATGACTCGAATGATGCCTTCATCAAAGTATGCAATGACTCACTTGAAGCCTTTACTGCAACTAAAGTAGTAGCAAGTTGTTGGCAGGCCTCTTGAGGATCTCCTCAGGTAGATCCAGTGAAATGAGGTCTTGCTCAATAAAAAGGCACCTTGGCAGGATCTTCCAAGAGCCAACCCTTTGTTCACCATACACAGATATACCACTCGAATGATGCCTTCTCCTATTGAAGGTGGTGCTCTAGCTACACCAATAGTGACTGCACTTGTAGTAGATCCTACCATCGCCTGAGCACAGGTAGAATGGGATAAGAAAGACAAATATGCATATCATCTGATCAAGCAGAATGTGATAGATATGCTAGGATAGCTCAGTACAATCAAGACATCAAAAGAAGCATGGGATATGTTTGTAGATCTTAATGAGTTAAGGAACACTTCTAAGATTCTCACACTGAGAAACCAGATCAACCAGAGTTTTCACAACAACAGTGAAACTTGTCATGCTTACGTACTCAGGATCAAGGATTACAACAATCAACTTGCAGCAACAGGAGAGACCATGAATCCAACAGAAATGGTTCAAGTCATCCTAAATGGACTAGGATAGGGATACAATAATCTAGTCCAGAGTATTGCCATCCAATGGCAAATTCTAACACTTGAAGAGCTTCAGTTAGTGTTACTTGGTAAAGAACTCAGGATGCAAGCCATTCATGCATGCAAAGGTCATTCCAATGATCAAGAATTCACATCTTCAAATAGAAGCAGAGGTAGATCATTCCAGCGAAGTGGTCATCATCAACAACAAAGTCAGCATCAAAGTCAGAATTAGCATTAGCATCATCCTCAGCAACATCAACATCAGCATAGAGGAAATCATTCCAACTGAGGAAGATTCCAAGAATGAGGGAATGCATCCTCCAACATATCAAACATTCAGTGCAATTACTTTCATAAGTTTGGACACTATGAAAGATATTGCCGCAAGAAGCAATACGACTAAGACGGTCGATCCAATAGAAATTGAGGGAATTTCTGAGGAAGAGAAAATCAATGCGGTGGACATTCAAGTGACAGTCATTAAGCCAATGAGCTTGAGAACATGTTTCTTGCAAGCGAGGATATGCAGAAGATTGAAATAGTATATCTTTTCATAGATTGCAATTTAAAAGGTGAATGCAGTTATCAAAGTCTATCAAGCAGATCAAGATCCTTGGTACATCAATATCAATGCATCATCTCATATGACAAATCATCAAGAATGGTTTATAGAGGTGAAACCATTAGAAGGATAGAAGAACGTTATCTACACTGTACATAACACTCCGAATATAGTTCAAGGGAAAGGCATCGTCCCTATGAACAATTTCATTGGTACAAAAGGATTGGTGAAAGTTGTACTCTATGTTCTGAATCTCAGCAAGAGCCTCTTGTCTGTACGTCAAATGAGAAAAACACAATTATCGAATTATCTTCAATGGAGATGAATACACTATAAGAGACAAATCCAAAGGATATAGGAAAAGTAGTCAAGGACGTATGCTTGTTCAGAATGCTAGCCACAGTACCACATTTGCATGCCATGTTAGCTCAACTACAAACAGATGGCACTTTCCACAACAAAATGGCACAAGAGATATGGACATGTCGATTTCAAAAGCTTGATAGAGCTCAGACATTAAAATATGGCAATTGGAATTTCGAAGCTTTAATTTCTTGAAAAATTTTGTGAAGCATGCTACTTCGGTAAACAAAAGCGAACCAATTTGGGCAAAAGCACCTCTTGAGCATGAGGCATTCTTGATTTGATACATACAGATGTATGGGGTTATGGCTAGACCTGCAACATTAACGGTTCACTTTAGTACTTGACTTTCATTAACGATTATAGTAGATATTGTTGGGTCTACTTTTTGAGAGAAATCTAAAGTGTTTTCTAGATGTAGAAAACCAGACAGGCAAAAAGATCAAAGTCATGAGATCAGAGAGAGGAGGTGAATACATGTCTTCAGCATTCATGAACTTTTACAAAAGTCATGGCATTTGAAGACAATTCACTTGTGCACATACTCCTTAGCAAAATGCAAGAGCTGTATATTTTTCTTCCATGTCATCCACCCATTGCATTCTTCTTCATTTTTCATAATGCCATTGTATTATTCATGGCCTCAACCCATTCCTTAGATTCTATTGCCTCTTGGTTGTTGAGAAGTCCTTTAACCTATGCCACACAACATCTAAAAGTTTTGTGTAGTCTTCTAGGCTTCATGTCCCTGATAATTCCTTCTACTTCATGATTCATCCACCAACTTATTTTCCCATCTTGGCATTTGTTTGCATGATGTGGCTTCTTGGTCACATGTTGTTCATGAGAATTTGCATTCTATGGTTGAGAATTTGTAGAATAGTTAGGGGCTTTCCCATTATGTTGAGTGTTTCAAATCATGCTAGGTAGCATGCCATCAAATATTCCACATTCTATGGATGTTTTCTCATCAAACATGCATCATGGAAATCAAACATTTATGCATGCAAGATTATATAGCCTATAAGATTTATGTTCCTATGCATGCCCAACCATGATGCATTTCTCACTCTTGAAATCCAACTTACCTCTCTTGTTCTTTGACACATGAGCATAGGTAGTTGATACTCATAACCGTAATTGAAATGTGAATTTACCAAAACTAGCCTCTCCAAGACAAAATACATGCATTGGAGATCGAATCACGGCAAGTCAAAGAAATGAAAGTAACCCCAGATGGCACATGTAAAATAGTGCAAGATCTCAAAACTGAGGATGCCAATCTCATGAAAGATATTGCAACCATGCAGGCAATAATGCAAGTGAAGCATGCTGAACTTAAACGTCAAATCAGCAAGGGGGAAGCCAAAATATTGGAGTGGAATGATGTGGTTAAGAAAGGTACATCAGTTCCTAAAGATGCCCTTGAAGAGGATAAGAGACATACAAAAAATCCTTGAATGTACTTGTTAGAGGCCTATCGATAGTATGGGATACCCCAACGGCATATGCCAAAATCCTCTTCACCAAGATGGGAGTCGACCTAACTTGTGAGGAAACGTGGAGAGTGGGTAGAGTGGACGCACCAACAAGGCCATTGGTGGTGAGATTCTGGACCAAAGAGGACAGATCTACTCTTATGACCATGAGGGAAATACTGAAGGGTGCCAAGTCCTTCCTAGATGATGATCTCACCCTCCTACAATAGGACTCCAATAGGGACACCAGAGAGAAGGAATGGTGAAAGTTATGGCAGCAAGACAGGAAGGGAAATGGGCTAGATATAGAGATGGTAAAGTGATCATTCACGAGAGAGTAGATAGAACAAAAAGAGAAGAGAAGGAGGAAGGTAAAACAGTTAGCATATGACGGTGTCGGGGCCTAGAGAGAAGAGCACATAGCAAAATACAAATGGCTATATGGAATTGCAATGGAACCCCCTAGGGGGGTTCTCATAAATATCATACACTAACAAGAGATTTGATCTTTTACACAGAGACTCATGAGAGCCTAGAGAGGGGATTGCCTATAGTAACAGGATATATATGGGAATGCGCCTCTCAATTGTATGATATAAATTAGATGTTGTGCAATCGTATTCCCTACTGTATGAGAGCTTGGCATGGGCTCCTGTAATTGCTCTAATGTGGTTTTCACTTCTTATTAAATCAAGGTAGTTAGTTGGCTTTTCAAGAATCATTTAAAAAACCCATTTTAGGCTATCCAAACTCACTCAATTCATAGTAGGGCAGCTTTCCACCTAAGAGGCTCTCTAAATTTAAGTGGATTGCTTTCCACACTATCTTGGTAGGAGGGAAAGAAACAAAAGATTAAATTTATCCTCAAGGAAATCGCTTACACGTACCATTAGATTTCCATATTTCTATTCAAAAATAACTCATTTTGATGAACTTGCACATACTACATGTGACCAACACCCTACCAAATAAAATTGACTATAAAATCGACTTACAAAGATCGAACTTGATTTTTAATTTTGTTGGCTTGAGCAGTGCAAAGATGAGCTTTTAACAAGATAGCAAACCACCCAACTTCCTAGGATGAAGGTGGCAAACCACCTAACTTCCTAGGATGAAGGTGCCAACGATTACACAAAAGAGGCGGCCTGCATAAGGAGACACAACCATGGGTCTCTCGCATCTCTTCCCATTTGTCCTTATTTCTCTATTGGTTATAGTGGTTTTAGCCACCCTAGAGGAGTGGGCAACTTAGTTTCATCCTGGTGTAAAATTGACGATTTATAACATGATGTACCCGACCTGGAAATTATGAATTCGATCAAATGAGAACAATCACGACGGGAAAAGGAGACATAAAGGCCATCCGCCAAGCGTTATACGATCAGAATTCTATACGCATGTTGTATGGTTGATCCAGTTCATTTCGGATCTCAACAAAGCATACAAATCTTAATCATGTACTGCAACTTTATTGAAACAAGAGATATTTCTGTGAGTGTCGTATGTATTTGTCTCTAACATTGCTATTGGTGCAAGCCTGGTAGATAGATTTGTGTGAGCAGAGCGTCGTATGTATTCGATTCCATATCGATGCTTATGACTAGAAAAATCAATTGCAGGAAAAAGCACGGAGAGAGAGCAACGAAATTAATACAGAGCTTAGAGAATCCATCAATCAAAACAGACAAACTACATATTAATGCACGGCGTACATCCAGCTCATCTCGTGCGCGGTCGTGGTAGCTTCAAATCAGACAAACAAGGCTTGCGAAGAGCAGCACCAGCAGCACCGTAGAGCCACCTTCTAAGGTAAATCCTGCATTCCAATCACCACCATTATCCCCGCCAGAACCACCATACCCTCCGGGGCCATCGTTCCCTGCTTCCACAGAGCCTAGAATCGTGGAGAGAATTACGAAAACGAAGAGCAAGCATGCCGAATGCAGATTTCTTTTAGTGATGCGGAGGTCCATGTGGTATAGTCGTCCAAGAAAGCTTCCTCTGTAGGCGTAGAAAACGGGACAACAAAAGCAACAACAGCACGACTACAATTTACGAGCACCCACACAGACCTTGGCTATGAATCCAGGACGGTCATGAACAGGACGATTATAATTTATGAGTAGCCAGGCCAACGAGGCCTGCTAGGAGTGCAAATTAACCGTTCTTTTACTCGAAATTGACAACTCACTCCTCTTCGATTTAATTCTGTGACCATTCAATCAACTATGACACGCTCCATTCTCTGACCAGTCAACCTCACTATGGCACTTGCCACTACTATCATTGTCCTCTTTGAGCAGTCAAACGTCTGTGTTGATTTCGTTCTTTGACCAGTCAACCTAACTCTAGTTTGGAGACACTCTTCACCAAAAGTCGTTTTTACAAGGCACTATGGCCTTGGCATGCTTTAATGAAAGGAATAGTGGTTGAGGTAGTATTAAAGAAAGGCAACCTTTAACGCCCATTCATAACTACTTTCTAAAAGGATGGCCACGAAAGCAAGAGTAGTTGAGGTAGTAATAAAGAAAGACAACCTTCAATGCCCATTAAAAACTTAATTAGAATTTAGCACTAACAAATAAAGACCAATTTATGGGTAACTTGCTCTCCGAATTAGAATCAGCACTACATTTGTGGGAATTGGAAGGGGCTCACTGGGCTAGAATGAAGTCCAGACAGACCTGGTTGCAGCTGGGGGATTGTCCCTCTAAGTTGTTTTTTCAAGCTGTAAGGAGGAAGCAGGCGAGGGAGTGTGTTGACAAGGTGCAAGATCGGAGTGGTATAATTGAGATAAAGTATTGGCCTGGTATTGGCATATTGCCTGGGTATTCATGAATGAATTAAGTAGTATTGTGGGCATGGAGAGTGTCTAGGACGATACATGGCACGAGAATTTAGATGATGTATTGAGCGAACTGGAGTGCAGAATCTCTAAAGGCCAAAGGAATTTGCTGGCTGTCCCCTTTTCGGTGGATGAGCTTTGGAATGATTTGTCTAGTATGAAGAAAGAAAAAACCCTGGGACCAGATGGCTTTACTGTGGAATTTTTTATTCACTTCTGGGATCTTATTAAGATGGATCTGGTTGAGATGGCTAACTATGCAGTTCGAAGAAGTCTCTCTCTAAGGATGTCCACAGTGGATTGGTCAAATTATTTCCTAAAAGACAATCGATGTTAGTGGTGGGGGCCTGGCACCCAATCACTATGTTGAATATCTCGTACAAGGTAATTGCTAAATCCTTGGCATTAAGGATTAGA